>NC_079382.1:1187500-1377500 GCF_021018895.1 Seriola aureovittata | reverse complement strand
TGTGTACCACCCTCCTGGGCCTTTGAGCTGCCAACCTCCCTGCAGAGTTTTGGAATTAGTGGGCGGGTTGGGTTTTGGGGGCTTTCCCACTAAAATCCCACTGAATCTCAAGAGACCCGCACTGTTCTTTTACAAATCTGTCCTCTTATACCACAGTTATTACAGCTGTGTCACAGTTATTACTCCACACACAGAGAAATAGTCCCCCAACATGTTAGTGTCCTATTGTTTGCCACGACGTTCTGTTTCAGTTGTTGCTTGATGCTGGTCCTACACCTGTGACATTCAGGGGAAGGTGAAATTAAGTAGACTAATGTGTCCTATTAGTGCTTGGTCAGCCAACCTCAGCCTCCATGTCAGTTTAGAGCTGACACTGGCCGTGGTACAGCCATTGCATAATAAATCAGAACATATTCCTGCTCTGTGTTTTAATGAGGAGGACTCAAAAAGATTTTCATCATTAAATGTGATTTCACTTCTAAAGAAAATCTGCCTTGAGCCACAGTTACATTCAGTTTGGTTAATATTGGTTCAGTTAAATTTCACTCAATGTAACTGAAGAGGATCACAAAGTTTAATAGTTTAATATCATACCCTTAAAATATAAACTTTATTAAACACAAATACATGATATATTGACACCCTTTTAATTGAAAAAAAATATTGTTATTACTTTTTGGCTTTGATGAATGTTTTGTGAACATCTTTTCTGGAACTGTCAGCTTGTTTATCTGCTTTCGGCCAGGGTGAAATTTTAAACAAGCTGAGGTGAATACCTTAATTTTCTTTTCTTTTTTCTTTTTGTTATATTGTAAAAAGACAGAGTCAAGACTCATGAGTAAGTTCTCTTCTGTTCTTCAGATGTGGAATGCAGAGATGCAGCTCACTTCATGTTCACTTTATACCAGTCTCATTAACTAAGGTTATAATCTGTAACTGTTCCACATTATGTCTAGAAACAACTAGACCTATCTTCTATATGTTGCTGAGTTGTTTTCTTACATTATCACAAATGTTTCCATCAATTCTCAAACCAGAGAAATCTGATTTTTAATCATGGTAACGTTTCATTGGTCGCCTGTCAGTGACATCATATCCTCTATGATCATGTGTCAGTGTGTTTGTCTGACAGAAGCTCAACATTGACTTTTATCTAGTTTTAAGCCACATACACTTTTTACACCTTGGAGGTTTTCAGCTCTATATTTGAACCAGATGAAGGATTTTAGTCGTCGGACGTCTGGATCTGAAGTTATCAGAGAAACAAACTGAGGAAATGTTAGACAGCTCAGCTCCCAGCTGCTGGAGACGTCCTGTCCTGTGTCACTGAAGAGCGTCACTGAATCTCTGATTTATAAAGGTGAAACTGCTTTCTGGGTGTTTCTACTGGTGTGTTTGTTATGGAGAGGAGGACACCTCTGTGGATAATTCAGCTGCTGGTAGAAACCTGCTGAACATCTGCTTCATAAGTTATCAGAGACACAATCAGAACAAAGGTTAGCATCAATCTCAGCTCCAACTCTTCCCTGAGTCTCTGTCCTCCGTACAGCGTCGCTCAAACACTGACTTTAAATGTGAAACTGCTTCATTCAGTGTTTTTAACGTTTAGAATCACCGGGTCTGTTTGATTTCCTGAACCACTGACACTGAAGGAATCCAAAACGGGAGGAGCTTATGATAATGGTGGGGAAGACGACAACTCCCATGATCCCATGCCATTTCATGATATCACCCAATGCTGTCTTTGTTATTGTTTTGATTGAGAGACTCTTAGAGGCAGAAGTTACTGACTGTGCCTTTACAAGTCTCCAGGAAACCCACTAGAAATCAGCAAGTGGGTTTAATGTACATTTTTAATGTGTTAATATGAAGTTTTTATGAAGTAAAAATGATTTTATCCTTGCCAACAATAATAATGACCGTGAAGATGTTTTCACAGATAGCAGAAGTTGTCACGGCCGGGTAGACGGACTCAGGAGCAGGGAGGGAGGCAGAGGTCAGGTAACAAGAGTGTTTATTGTGGAAGATGGTATGGCAGGGAGGCTGGTGCTGGCAGATGAAGGCAGATGAGCAGGCTGGCGGAGAATGAGCTCTGGCTGGAGTCAGGGCGGAGGGTGTAGCTGGAGTGCAGAAAAGAGAACAGGTTAGGTCTGGCAGGGCTAGGACTACAAGCTGGAGTACTGAAAAGATATGCGGCGAGCTGGTGACGTCACTAACTGGTAGCGGTGTCTATAATCCAGCGCTGACTGACTGTGGCCCAAGATCTTATGTAGTGTGGGTTGATGACCAGATGAGCAACAGCTGAGAGGCCCTGACTCCAGGTCAGCAGTCTCCCATCTGTAATCAGACTTGAGCAGGGGCAGAGGGCATGACAGTAGTATTGTAGCTGTAGATGAGGATTGAAGTTTGCACTTAAGTTTATGTAAAATACATTCATGTAGTATTTCTGCTGTAATCCTCCTAATCATGCTACTAATTTCTATGTATGTTTGTATTTGTTTTATTTCGTGTTTTATGGCTGATTTACTTCTTATTAATTGTGTTAATTGTGTGATTATTTGAGCATTGGTGAAGACATATGTTTTCCTGATGAATCATCAATGAACATCAATGTTCTCATCAGCTGTTGGTTCTGCTTGGGGGGAGACTGCATCCCACCGCGGGAGCTGTCAGCTGTTAACACACACCTGCCTTCCAATCAAATGATTTCATGGATGGCTTCAGCTCCTTTCACCTTGAGGCAAGCTGTGAATTCTGGAGTGTCTTTCTGCTGGCCTCACAGCTTCTGGTTGGAGCTGTTCATTAGCTGCCGGCTTTTATTGCTAAGCAGAGACACGTATCCTGTCAGAAGCTTATTCATTTTTTGGATTTAAATGTAATGGTTTTTATAAAGTAATAAAATGTCTGTGGTTAAATTACTCAGCTCTCTCACATGGATTCCCGTTGCTGTGTTTCCAAATGACCTAATAACGATTTGATCAATATGGTTTTAGTTCCTCATTACAATCACAGGCTTTACCTCATATCATTTACGCGTTACGACTCGAACCCCCAATTACCACTTCCAGTTGCCATGAATCAGACCTGCACAATAATCAGACTTCAGCTCAGCAAAGCTCTCTGTGTGTCTGGTGTGAAGAGTCCGGTGTTCTTGCAGAACCAGAGGCTGCAGTTTCAGGACCGCATTTCTTGACACTAGTTTTTCACGACACTGCCACCTAAGGAAGTGGACAACAGGACCACGATTCAGTAAGAGGATGGACGACAATCAAAGTGTGAGTATGACAGATTTGTAAACATATTAATAGTAGTGAATTAATGAATTTATTATTCTTAACCATCAGTTGACATCAATTAGTACGATACTGAAGTGGAGGCGATATCTCTCCTTGCATCTGATCTCAAAACAGCGTATTTATCAGTTATCAGATTCTGGTCTGATAACTCCTGACTCATCATCAGTCATCTGTTGTTGTTCACTTTTTCCAGCTGACATATGGATGTTTGAATGATGTTTTAAATATGGAGTTAAAATAGATTGCGTTAATTCACTTAGATGGGAGGGACTTAGATGATACAGATCATTGTTCCACCTCTCAACCACTCCAATCCTCTTGGCCTTTTTTCCGTCCCTTGCACCAACTGCAAAACATAAGGTGATCACGCCTTTGCTGTTTTAGCCACAACCGTCTGGAATCATTTGCTCCAATCTATCAGATTTGCTGAATCTTTGGATTGTTTTAAGCAGCTTTTAAAAATCCTTCTTTATAGTCAAGCCTTTTTATAGTCCTCTCATCCCTGTCTTGTTTTAGTTTGTTCTGTCTCGCACTGTGTGTGTGTGTGTGTGTGTGTGTGTGTGTGAAGACTTTTGGACTTTCACGACATGACCTTACAGTTTGGTCAGGTTTAGGCATAAAATAACCCGGTTAGGTTTAAAGAAAGATCGTGGTTTGGGTATAAGTGTGATAAAGGTAGCGACTCATGTTTTATTCCTCCTTAGTAGAGTATCAAGATGGTTAGGGGCAGTGCTTGAAGTGGACCAGTACGCAGTACCGGCACTCTTTAGCGTACTGTTACTTTTTCTTGCATACCGGCACTTCTCACTAGCTGCCAGTTTTCTTATACATTCTCCATTTCTGGTTCTGGGCGAGTCATGTTGACCCCAGTGCTTATTTTTGTAAAAAAACAGGTTGGAAGATCTGACAGAAAACTCAAACATGTGTCATGGTGTCCCACCCACAGCACCATCTGATTGGTCACTAGTAATAGCCTACCACACCGAAGGCTGCTGTGTAACACATACGGTCACAGACTAGAGCAGCTCTGTGTGTGTCTGAGGTGAGACAGCAGACATCATGAAGATGAAATAAACATCACAGTCCTCTACACTGAAGTTACAACACCACACTCTGAAGAACAAGGTCATCTGTTGATCCGAGACACACCGGGAGAGGGAGAGAGAGAGAGAGGGAGAGGGAGAGAGAGAGAGCGGGAGAGAAACCAGTATTAACTGCTATGCGTCCAGGATTTGAGCCAATAGTCCCCATGTCCAGTCCACCCATGTTCTGGTCTCAGCTCTTTATTTGTCTTTTTAGCTGAAACGTGGTTTCTTCTTCAGTGGAGGAAATTCTGAAGGTCAACTGAAGTTTTTTCCACTCAGTCTACTGCTCATTGATAAACTTCTCCAACCACTTATAGGTTATGACTGGTTTGGTTTTACTTGATGTTACATTATTCACAGTACTTTGAGGACATGACATGTATGAAAATACGGGACAAATTGTGTCCCATATTGATTCAATACAGGACGCAGGATTTTTATTTTCCATTACAGGATGATCCTGTTTTATACGGGACGTGACTGTGACATCTCACCTGTGGGCGACCAACTGTTTAATACACATGCACTAAATGCCCATGCATCCAGATCAGACACCAAACCAAAGAACAGAGAAGCTCAGATTACAACACATGGGGGGGGGGGGGGGGGGGGGGGGGGGTGTGGCTTCGTTCTCTACTCAGGACGCCATTACTCCACTGTATCTTTACAAAGAAAACAGTTGTTTGCTGCTGTATTATTGTTTCAAATCAAGTTTACAGAACCTTAAACACAACCTGTGTAGACATGGTGTGACAGCTTCAGAATTTGAATAAATACGTTTTGTGGGGGATATACTATTATCACATATATACATCCTCAGGATATATGAATATATAAGTACATGAAATACAAATAGTAAAATTGTAATAATATATTGTATATACATACAATTGTATCTGTACATACAGTATGTTAAAAATTTATAATGATTTTTTAACATGTTGTGACCATATATACATTTATTAAAACAATGTACATAAAAGCATATATAAGCAAATATAATTTTTATCTCATTCATTTCTGATTACTTTTACACATGTCTATCTTCCCATTCAGTGGTCTCAGGCTTTTGGACCCCTCTGTATATGATAAGAACATATATAGACAGGTAACCTGTATTTCTGTATTTCTACCACATAAGCATACATACATTAACGTACATATTTGTATGAGCTAGACACATATGTCAATATGGGAAAAAAGTATTTTTACAAATGTTTTCATATATTTTTATGTGGACATTCAATATATGTAGCTACATATATTACATTGGCTTATGGATGAATAATATTTTTCTTTTTTTCTTTTTTTTCCAGTAGTATCACTTTGTTTTTTTCATTCATTACATTCATGAAGCCGAGAAGCTTCTGTAATAAAGAGACTAAATGAAGAATAATAGAATAAATGGTGGAAGAAAAACACAGGCTGGCATTGAATTGTTTTGTTACTGCTTTGAAACTAACATCATTTTCATTTGAACTTGACGTACTCATCTCTCTGTTATCTCTTTGTTAACCATTATTTGTCCTGGTGCTAATGGACCAGAGAGCTGATCTGGGCCTCGGCACTGTGGTATTACACAAAGCAGATGGTGGATTTATCTGACTAAGACATGGTGAAGCAGTGTATTGTTAAGGCCACAGAGAAGGCTTATGTCCTAATGCACAGGGAAAGGAGATTGGAAATCTGGATAGTGCATAAACCGGTCAAATGCATGGATGTCTGTCTGGTGTCTTGACATGACCTCTAAGGTCTACATAGAGAATGAAAGTATAGCCTATGCCTTGAAGTGAGTTCTGATTAAGCCTCCATTTTGAAAGGCCTGGGCATCTCATGACCACTGTTCTCTCCACTTCTGTCATGGCTTCCATCCAGGGCAGGTGGCAGGAAAAAACCGCCTGCTGGAATCCACCTACACTCTCTCTCCTGGTGTCATGGGAGCACTGTTCCAAAAGTGAGCCTCACTTTGATGCTTCTTGGCTGAAAACGAGAGTCCCACTGGCAGCCTGCTATCTGACTGCCTGGCTGCTTATGCAAAGTGGGGAGGTATCCATCCCACAGGCCATCTGTGGACACCTCTGTGTTTTGCATATGGCTCCTCATAAGAGTCTTCAGAGAATAGGCAAAGGGGATTAAAATGCATTCAGTGTCCGGCATCTTGTTAATGGACAGAAATGAGATGGAAGTGCAACATTATCTGCATTGAATTACATGCAGACTCAGTACCCACTGCAGTCTGAGCCTCTGTGGGCTATTAGCAGAGCGCTCCACAAAACACTCACATCTACAGGTGATTTCACCTTCTATTCAGTCCTCATGGAAAGCTCTGTGTTTATATGATCTAAGCATGAAGTGAAGATGTCCATTAAAGGACATTCATGCGCACACATGCAATTTTCTTAGCACATTGCATCGGTAGTGTTGTATGTTTTTGTCACATCTCCTGAATACTTGGTTTCCAAGTGCTTCTTAATGTTCAGTCAGCTTCAGCATGTGTAACTGTAATGTGGGATGTACACCCCCACCTCAGTTCCCTATGTGCAGAATCTGACATATTTGTTGTGTAGGTGAGTATCCAGCAAATATTTACCTTCCAAAACAATGATCTTTATCTTATTTTTTTTGTGAAACAATTTGTAACTCTGTTAAGAAAAGCCTTTTATGAATAAAGTTATTATTATTATTATCATTATTATTATTATTATTATTATTATTATCAATTCTGGAGTCCTTGGCAAACTCAGCCATGGGGCCTCTGTCTGCCTTATTTTCACTTTCTCTAATCAAGAATTGTTATTGGAGGTGGTATTAATGGTACTTGCATCGTTTAACTGAAAGAAACTAACATCCTGTCAAACACACAGGAACACTGCGAATGCTGTGTTAGAAATAAAAATCCTGTAAAAGGATGCTTTATACACTGCTGGATATTTGACTCTAATAATGTATCATTTGATCTGTTAATAATAAAATAATGTATTTTGTGCGTAAAATCATCTGAATCAATCAGCTGTGTAAATACATTAGAACAACTACACCTTTTATTTAGACTTAATTTAGGTTTACTTAATTTTTTAAGTGTAGGGTTCATGTGTTTATTATTACATTCATTCAGCTATATAGTTAAAGTAGTAGTAGTACTATTTTTGGCAGATATAAAAAAAAATGTATGTGTGAGGGGTTTAAATAGCAGTAGAAAACAATTTAATGCACTCACAACAAAAACTTCAGGTATAAACCACGCCCACTTTAAGTGTAATATTAATACATATCAAATTTTTTTTTCCTTCTTTTTCTTTCACCCAAGGATTCCATCCAACATCAGCTTTAGATTGTAAATACCCACCTATTGCACCAACACACATTCCACAATCAGAAGACCAGTGTTGCAGTGGAGACCACCTGAACTGGGACCAGAACCATCATTTGTATATTTTCAGTATTTGTCTTAATTAGCTGTTATTTACACACACACACATTTTCACACATCCTTTGACCAATCAAATCTGAGAGCCCGCCTACTCATACACCACATAAAAGAGATAGTGTTGAGGCGTGCTTCCTCTTTAAGCACCAGCACAAGATGGCTTCCACAAAGAACTCAAACACTGACAGGTTATGGCTTCGAATACTACATCTTTTCAATCTACTCTTAAGAAAAACTTGCTTTTTAATGCTTCTAATGCAGAGTACAATTGTTTGTATTTATCCATTCGCATTGAAACCACAAATTAAATAAAGAAAACAAAGAAAATTGTCTGTGAGAATCTGTCCACCTTTCTTAACAAAAAGGGGTTCAGCAAATAGCTAGTGATGAAACGGTCTTGAAAGGGTTGGTCAGGGTGTTGTCGATGGAAATCCCTGATGAGATGAGATTAGCGGGGACCAACGACTTCTCTTCCGGACAGTAACCCTCCCAGTCGACCAGTTATTGGAGACCTCTCCCTCGACGACGGGAACGGAGGACCCGGTGGACCGTAAAAGTGGGACCTCGCTCGATGATACGAGGTGGAGGAAGAGCAGGGGCAGCCTCATGAACAGGCTTGACCTTGGAAACATGGAAGGTAGGTTGAACCTGCATGGACCGGAAAAACTTGAGCCTCACTGCTACCAGGTTGATGATCTTCTCAATCTCACAGGGGCCAATGAATCTAAGAGCCGGCTTCTTGGATTCGACCTGGAGGGGTAAGTCACGGGTTGAGATCAACACTTTCTGGCCAACTTGGTAGAGGGGCCCCTGAGATCGAAGACAGTTGGCAGTGGTGGAGCTGTGAGCAGCAGAGCAGATTAGGATGTCAGGGGCAGACTCTCCTCCTCCTTTGTCCGGGATCTGTCGAGAGAGGGCTTCAGGTTTGACGTTCCGGGAACGAGGGCGGTAGGAGAGAGTGAAGTTGAACCACCCCAGGAACAGGACCAAGGCTAATTAAATACTGGTTTTGGAGATGGAATGCAGCTGGGAGCAACAGGTGGGGATGGTGAGGCTGATGGGGAGGGGTGAGTGGAAAAACACCAGAGAGATCAGGTAGTAGCGGAGGCAGATTGTGACGAGTGAGGGAATTGGTGCTTCGCGACGAATAGAATAGAATAGAATAGAATAGAATAGAATAGAATAGCCTGTCCCTCAGTTATTTGGCTAAAAGATAAGTAGCTGTGTTCTGGATTAAATGCTGCTGCACGATTTAGAGAAAGTATCTGAAAAAATTCCTGCGATTTAAAAAGTCGGCCATAAGATGCTTGCGATGTGATTAATTGTGCAGGCGTACTAAATAAACACTGTTACTATTGATTCAATTAGATTTTTTGGAGGAAACTTTATAATTTAGATTAATCGACTAATTGGTAAAATAGTTGATAATCAATAGATAAATAGTTGTTTGTGGATATCTGACATATGTGTGTAAAAACAGGTATTGGCGATATGATTTCTGATTAGAAGAAGGTTTTACTGTATGTTTCTTCTGTGTGTCGCATGAATTCACAGTGAATATGGACAGCCAGCAATCACTCAGTATATGAGGGTTGATGGTGACAAACTGTGACAACAACACTCCAATCAACCTTTCTCAGGCAGGAGGAATGAGCCTGTGGATGTGATGTGGAGAGTTCAATCCCCTCCAGGCTCCTGCAGCATTTCTGAGTGTTTTGGACCATTTCTGTTTGTGTAAGAGCTTTCACATTTTCTGTGGCACTCCATTCAAAGACTCTCTGACTCCGCAGCAGGAGAGCCTGGGAATTCACTGATTCCTCTCTTTCCTACGTGGTTTATTGTAAAATGAAAGTGCATTAGAGATTAGCTTTCACATTGTGTCAGTGCTGCTGGGACCTCCATACATTCTCTCACAGTACAAGACAAAGCTTTTCTCTTTGCACCATTCACAGTCTTCAGTTTTTCTTGCAGGCTATTGGAGACAGGCAGTGCTCTACGAGCCAACATGTGCAGACAAACGCTGTGTCAAATAATCCACCTTAGTTTTAATCTTTTAAATGTCATCAATCACATTTCATATTGTACGTCTGCCTGCTATGTGACTAATTCAGTCTTTTTGTATGTTCATGTATGTCATTTCCTTTACATACTTTTTTAAGCTGTACTCTAGGAGTCTGCTGATACTGTTCATCAAGAGGGCAATGCTCAGTGACCAGTGAAATACTAGTATTAAATGGTAGGACTACAAAAATGGCCAAAAGAGTGACTGCTCTCTCATTTCTAAATAAAACTGAGCAGACAAATGTTACATAACCTCTTTGTCTAACTTCAAAACCTCTCTTTGACATGTTTCTATTTATGGCTCCTTGTCCTTTTTTTTTTTTCCCTGTGATTTTATATTCTGTTTATACGTCTCTGGTTGCACACAAACTAATCAAAGGAGATACATAGGAGTGTTGGAAGGTGTATGTTTGAACTTTGCACAGAGCCGGACCAGCCACCCCCCCCATTTGGAGTCTTCGTCCTGGCTACAGTTGTTTCTGTAACACACAGACACTGATATCAAACTTTGCATCTCACTCTCAACATAAAACCAATAAGCACATTTTCCAAAATGTCGAATTATTCATTTGAAGTCTGCTGCATGACTCTTCCTCTATAGCTTTTCGTTGTCATCTCCAACTTCACACTCAGAGGTGTTTCTTAAGCCAACCGGCAGATATCTGACGATCCAGGTGTTTTTTCTTTCAGATGAGGCCCGGTTCTAGACTGCTCCGATTAGGGGGCATTAAGAAATGCTGATGGGTCACTAGACTTTAAGACTCAAGGTCCTCTGTGAATGTTCTTTAAGGCTGTAAGCTATAACATGCACGGTTTTAACTTTATTTATATCTAATTATCTATTCTTACATATTTTTCTAGTCTACTTATGTATTTTCTTTTTCGGTTGCGGGTCGAGTAGTAGAACCGTGAGACGGCACTGGAAAGCCTACCTCTTTTGACTACGGCCCTGTAACAGTGGCACTGCAATGTTTAACTACCAGAAATTGGTGCATGGTGACAGAGAGAGAGTAAAGAGAGAGAGAGAAATCAGTGAGTGATCCACTGAACACTTTTATGTTTTTGAGAGAGAAATGTGCCGCTACTCTGAGATGTAAAACTGATGTTAGATAACACCAATACACACTCAGCTAACTAGCTAACTGCTGCATTTGGAAAGAGATCGCAAATGATTGACAATGAATCATCCCAAAAAACACAATTTGAGATCTGAGATTTGAGATCCAGAGATCAAACCTCATGGATTAACTAAAACTAAAACCAGAGTCACTGAGTGTGAGCACAGTAGGCTGGTAACCTGAGTGTATTGATGTCTGCTCTCTCCGCTGGATCCAGTTTTATACGGCCACACCAACCAATCAGATAGAGATCAACTTTGATCATTTGAATATGCCATGTTTATGATCGGTCATGATTGGTTGCCAGGTTGTGGCCCGTGTTTATCCTCCTCCAGCAGGACACTTTGTCATGTTTTGCTATGGCAGACACTTTTTGTTAGTTTTGTTTTGGAGTTTTTGCACTTCCTGTTTTATTTTGTAATTGGTTTCCATGTGTGTCAGTGTTTTTGCTTCCTGTCTTAGTCCTGTGTCTGTGGTGATTGTCTGCCCCGCCCTGATGTGTTTCACCTGTGTTCAATCACCCTCGCCTCCCTTGTCTATATAGTCCTTGTGCTTCCCTTTGTCTGTGTCGGTTCGTCTGTTTAGTTCAGGGTTTGTTCATGTCTGTTCATGTCACGTTCACGTGTGGATTTTTTGTTAAATAAACCTGCGTTCACCGTCTCCCAAGAGTTGACTGCATTTGGGTCCAACTTACCTCGCAAATCCTGACACACTTTCTCTTTTAGCTCTTTCAGAAACCATGTTAGACCATGTGACGTCTGACCTTTCTTGGATACAACTGCATTTATTAGCAGTTTATCAACATTTACAAATGAGGACTTGATGAATTGCACTGTTTTGTTTTTTTACATTTTCTGATGGCTTGGTAACAACATTACTAACATGCACAGTTTATGTTTTCTAACATATTAATGATGGATTAACAAATATGACCACAGGTTTCTTAAAGAGTAAAAACTCATGCGCATTAACGTTAAGACATGAGGTGTAGAATGAAAGCTTTTTATTATCTATTAACGTCACTTATCATTGCAGACCTGAGGGCTTGTTGGAAAGTGAAAAACTCTTGACCTTTTATTGACAATTTTATTTCAATTAGATAATTAAAGTAAATAATAGATCATATAAATAACAGAATAAAAACTGAAAACACTGAGTGCTCAAGAACGAATTCATGTAAAAACGAGATGAAGGCAATGACCAACAGAAACTATTACGCCTACACTTTAACAGCACAAAAAGTTAATATGTTATTCAACAAGCTACACATCCAGACAATGAATACGCATTAGTTATGTATATAAACACATATACAGACACATACCAACATTTACCAGCAGGTCCTCCAACTTTAACGACCTTGTGCCTCCCCTCCGGTGCTACCCACCGGTACCTGGTACTAATTTTGTGTTTGGCTTAAAATAATGAGGACCTTTGTTGTCATGGTTACAATAATAAACACACGGTTAAGGCTGTGGAGCAGTGATGGATAAAAGAAACAACAGCTGACCGAAATGAACGGTGTGAGAAAGAAGTCCAGTGTTTTAATTTCAAACGACATGAATTCAGATCAAATTTTATACATGTATATACATGAATTTCCCCTAGGGAATAAATAAAGTATCTATCTATCTATCTATCTATCTATCTATCTATCTATCTATCTATCTATCTATCTATCTATCTATCTATCTATCTATCTATCTATCTATCTATAATATTCATTATATTCATATATTTAATCTAAACGTGACTGAATAAATAATATATGTGTATATATATATGTGTGTGTGTGTGTGGGCCTGTATGTTATATATGTTCAGTCCAGTGTTCTTTTTTAACCCTGATTTGCAGTGATACCAACCGCTGGTGTTTCGTTCAGAATTCAGATCATCATCATCATCATCATCATCTATTTTTCAAGTACTGCTCCTGCTATTATTGAGCTGTCTGAGTGTCATATGAAACGCCCAGTGTTTGCATTTTGAATGTGTCACATGTCCACGAATTTCCAGTCCATCTGCCGTGTCTCTCCCCGCCGTCAACACAGGGCGCAGTCAGCGCGCGGAGAGGACTACAGGCTGCAGGTATTTGCAGTCAGACCAAATCGCAGACAAACAGCGCAGAGCGAGGAGAGAACATGTTTTTAATTCGGCTCTGAGGATATCTTATCTTACTTCGCGGTGTGACTGGATCATTTCCTTAAACGCATATCAGAACAGAAATGTCCGAGTCGGTGAAAGTTTATTCACGCGTGTCTCTCCTCAAACTTAAAATAGCCCTCATTTGGAGCTGATCGATGCGAGGAGCCTGTGGAGCTGTTCGGTCCGAGCGGGGCGGTGAGCGGCGGAGCGGCGGAGCGGTGCGCGCCTCCCTCGCTTTTTTACGCGCTGAAGGAAAAAGAGTGACCGGGCGAAATCAGGAAATCAAGGACGTGGGGATGGAAATTACAAACGCTATTTGGAATTAACGCTGACGTGAAAACTACAATGCCTTAATCATCGACTGGATCTCCTGCTCTGAAAAAACGCCTACAACACAAGAGGTAAGAATTGAGCCTCGCTGTGACTCTTTTAATAATCATAATCTGTAACCACAGCCTGCATCCAACAGTGTGACATGCTTATGTGTTTGTAACCAGTGATGCTCCAGTTTTCCTCTCGGTGTCAGCTGGACCAAACTGTTGTGTGATTTTATTCCTGATCCCGGTGCCTCTACATGATCTGCTCCGCCGGTATCACGTTGCCCTATTTAGCTCAAATGGACCGTGCGGTGCTCATCAGACAGAGTGGAGTTTCATCGCTGAGAATTTCAATTATTTCCCCAGGAACCTGATGTTAATGTAGGATAGTGGAGACACACAGTGGCTCTCCTCCCGGCTGCCCCTTCATTCAGCCCAACTTATTGTTGCTGGACAAATGGAATTCCAGTGTTTGGTGTTTAGTCAACATCATGCAGACTGAGCTTTTTGCACATGTTCAGAGGCAATACACAATACACATGAAACTTGTTCAGTATGAATCAAATCAGCTCATTAAAACTCAGCAAAGACAATCCAAGGTGAAGAAACCGAGGGGAACCATCTCCTGCTTGATTGCTGATCATGTGATTCTCCTCCCTGGCCTTGCTCCAGCCTTCTGAGGCTAAGAGCCGTGACTGTTTGTGTATGGGGACACTTCTCGGTTCACGACCTTGACTTTTCCCATGCTCCTTGATCAGGTAACCTCATGAGGCTTCGTGTGTGGGAGCTGAATAATTCATGGCCTTGTATGTCCCTCTCAGGGGTGAGGTAGGTGAGGTAGCTGTACAGAAGTTGTTTACCGGGCTGCAGGCTTTCCTGCAGAGGATTGTGTGTGTGTGTGTGTGTGTGAGTGTGCGGATTCAGGTGAAGTAACACGCCAAGTGAGGGAACCTCCGCCCTAATCCCACTGTCTACTAAGAGATGACCTTTGCCTCGTGCAGATTAGAGCCACACACTAATTGACTTACCATGAACCCTTCCAACACATATTTCGATGTCATGCTAGAAGTGGCCGAGCTGCAGGAGTCCAGCAGCTCCATGTTCTGATTGTTCGGGGGAGGGGGACTCTAATCTACCTTGTCGTCCATCACTGAGTTTTCCAGGCCGAGTGCCATAGTGAAACTGCTAATCCCTCGGTAATCATAGCTTAAATTTGTCAGAGCTATGACTTACTTTACCTCAGTGGTGCACTGAATAGGATATGAGCGAGAATGCACCACTGCGAAGCATGAAATTTGTCACGAGGGACCTGTTATTTCCTTTTTCATATTCCAGTGCTGCAGAAAGTGTCATTTCAGAATGAGAAAGTGCTTTTCTGCTTTTTTATATCCATGCTCTTGTTTCAGCTCTGGGGATCTAGTAAATACTGGTCTCAGCGCAGACTCGATAATCTTTATTGTAATTCTATTCTGATGACAGTATTAGGGCCTCTCCTGAGAGATGTGTTTTGTTTGTGGCTTCTTTTTTTTGCTGCTAAATGTCCTGTGAGCTCAGTAGTGGCCAGGCTGGTCTTTCAAATAATACCTTGTCTAAGCAGCCCCTGGGCCTTTCAGCTTATCTGCTGGCTATAAATAATGGCACATATGTCACCATGCTCTTGGCTGACGTGCACTAAGCCCCATCCTGAGCTCCATAGGGACCGGCAGAGAGCTGCCTCTGAGTCTTGACCGAGGCCCGGACACAGACTGTAACACACCTCATGCTCCATCAGCATCCTCCTGAGCAGCACTCTCGTTTTGTCCCCCACCTCTGTGTCATCTCTGCTCGTTATCCCTCTCCCTGTCAGTCACCTCCTCCTTCCCTGTGCAGCCTGTGCAGAGACGGAGGAGCAGCATTAGCGGTAACGTGTAGTTTGTTTAACAATATCTAATGTGCTGTGAGAAGTCCAATCACCGTGAGCCGCAGGAGACAGCAGCAGCAGCACTACTGGGACGCATCAAGACAAGCTGTTGAGTCATCAGCTCACAGAAACAGCAGCGCAGCGCAGCCATGTACACACATGAATCACAGTCGGTACGGCTGAGCCCTTGTTCACCTTTAGCAGTAGTTTATCACAGTACTCACACATTATTTCCATACTGCCCTGAAGTTTCTACAATTAAACCAAAGTTTTCTGGGGAAACATTTTCAACCATTGGCAGTTAATGGAGCCTGAAATAAAACACTTGTTATTTATATTCTTATATATTCAATTTACAACAGAAAAGCATCTGGATGTCACTTTTTTGTCAGCTTTATACAGAAATGTTTTTATTAATGTCAAGTCTAGTCAACCTTATTTCTAGAGCACATTTAAAAACAGCTTGAGTTGAACAAAGAGCTGCACAAAGGACGATAAAACAAAATAAAAGCAAGTAAAATAAATGTATAAAATAAGTAAGAAAATAACAAGGAGCAAATACACAATTATCAACATGACAACAGACTAAAGAGCTAACTAGCTAAAAAGCCCAGTGAATGAAGATGTGTCTTTAGGCTGGATATGACAGTAGAGACGGAGGGAGCTCATCTGATCTCTAATGGTAACTGGTTCCATAATGTTGGAGCAGCAACTGCAAAGACTCACGTTTTAGTTTCAGTGGTGATTGTGGGACGTACGGGAGAGATGAGCTTTCAGGTCTGACAGATCTTCAATGCCACAAAATGTTCATACTGAGGTGCCCTGGTGCCTCAGCTGCTAGAGCGCATAGCATTAAGGTTTAGTTCCCCCTGCGGGTTCAAGTCTTCCCTGAGGCCCTTTGCTGAAATCATTATTATTATTGATATTTGTAACCAGGCCTTAAATATCATACTGTAAGTTCATAAGACTGGCGGATGCACTTTTATTAACTGAGTTGAAGGATTGTCCTGCACCTGCTGACGCTGCTTCCTGCAGTCAAATGAAGTGACGATTTCATTTTGCTGATATTTTGCTTTCTAGGGTGTCACTGTGAGGAGCGTAGGTGTGTGTGTGTGTGTGAGTGTGAGGGAGAAAGAGGGAGAGAGAGAGGTGCATAATCTTCAGCTAAACTTGTTAACACAGAGACGAGCCACTACATTGATAAAACCTTAGGTTCTTAACTAGCTATTACATATAGTGGACATAAATTCTTTACTAGCGTTAACTAGCACAACCAGCCATCATACTGATTGACGTTGCTAACGTCACCTCGTGTCAGGTCAGCTCTGTGGACTGGATGTGTAGACTGGATGCTTTCTGCTGAGATGCTGAAGCATTGACGTTGTGCTATTGCGGTGAGCTAGCTCCGTTTTACAATGGACACACTGTACAGAGTTTCTGTTCTTTTCCAGTTTGAAATGATTCAAACATTAGACAGTTGCAGTTGTTTTCTCTAGCCTGTCTCTTCCCCTCACTCCACTCTATTTTCCCTCTCTTTCGCATTCACCAAACGGCTCCGTCAAAACACATCTGCTTCAACTCACGTATCAACAGTGTGAGAATTTCATACAGACTAAACAAAACGTTGATGCTGCGATGATTTTTATTAATTGAGTTAATCAAGTTCCTGGAGGAATCGTTTCAGCCCTAATGTTAATAATGAATGAATTCATCTGGAGCCTAACTGCTTAAAGTGATAACAAAACAGCACACAGTTACATGAAGGAGGACGGCTGGCAGTCGAAAGATTTCTTTGTTCAAGTCAATGTAAAAAAGAAAATCTGTCAGATTGTTTCTCCAGACTTTCACGCCTCACAAATGAAGGTGATGAATTTAGGAGAAAGTAAACAGGTGAGAGTGAATGAGGGTGAGAGGGCACGGAGGAAAAATCCCTGGGTGGACCATTACGATTTAATGGCCAGTGCCTTGTCATTTTCTATAAACGGCTGATGATAAGCAATGCAGACACAAACCTGTGCTTTAACCAGACGTAGCCTAGTGTGAGTGGTGCCCTGTGGCCCCATGTTGTGACGGTCAGTAAAAGAGCAGCTACTGAATCAGTTACAGCAGCCAGACACTGGGCTGGAAGGAATAAAAGGCCGCAGGCAGAAAGGGCGACGCACAGGCTCTACCCCCGTCTACTCACCCCCTCCCCCCCGGACGAGTCCTGATATCAGAGTCTCGTCCATTGCTATGGGTGGCTGCACTGCCTCCTCATTTGACATCGATTCTGCCGCTCCCTCAACATCCCTAAAGCTGGGATTATATAGTCATGCCTGCCAGTTCTTCAGCCTCAATTTTCTCCAAGAAAAGCTGTATAAGTGGATATGTATGAATCTAGTGTTCATACTCCTGACTGATCTGCCTTGGACAGAGTGAGTGATTGAGTGAGTGAGTGAGTGAGTGTGTGTGTGCGTGTGTGCGTGTGTGTGTGTGTGTGCATGTTTCAATATATTTGTGATGTCAGAAAAACACGAGCCCACTATACTGTGGTCCGGGGACCAAAATGCTGGACCCAGCAAGGTTAAATGACTAAGGCTTTTAGGTGGCAGAAGCAGCATTTGAGTTAGTGGTCTGTCGTCCATATGCCCTCCACCTGCCAGAACTCACACATGACCATCTGGGCGAGATTGGCTTTCCCTGCTCTGAGGATTACACAGTGCTCCTTCACACTGCACACATGTTTATTAGAAAAGTTCCTCACTGTGGGGATTATAAATGACATACATCCAGAGTAAGAGACTAACAACAGATATACAGAGATACCTAATTTAAATGGATGACTGTTTTAAGCTAGTTCTTCGCAGTTCTTACATCTGTGCCCAAATATTTACATTTGCCAACTGTGGGGACACAGTCCAACACATTTTTTTGTAAATGAGACAAGTGAGGATGCACACTGAGCATCAACAAACCCAAACAGAGGCTAAAATGATCCTCCCGACTGACTGAACAGAAGCTGAACTGACCTCAGATTCTGTAAACGCAGTCAAACAGGTCTGGACAAGGTGACTGGCACAGAGAGGAGGGAGAGGGCAGGAAACCAGGCTCTGGCATGTCGTTGAGCTCAGTCCTGAGGGACTGCTGTCTGGCTCTGTGAGTGCTGATCTGTCAGTGCCAGGATTGGGTCGGCCATATGAGAAGGGATCAGGAATCATGAATAAATGAGCAGGGATTCTGGCCTCAGGCCCACGCTGCTCACAGACACTCAGGATGCTGAGAGGATTAGGTCTGCTCCTCATCATTTACCTTTTCTTTCATTTGACTATTCATCACGCACTTCATTCTAAAACAGGGCTCCAATAATAATGCTAGTGTTTAATCATTATTGTTGACTCTCTCAACATTTTTTGATTACAGGTACAGCATGTAACTTTATTAATATCTTGAGGTGAAATATGCTCCAGAACTACCTAACTAACTAACTAACTAATCAGAAAAGGCCAGAGTCAGGGGTGGGAGCTTGTGGGTGAATGTGCTTCTGGTCTACTACTCCTCGCACACTGAGGCTTCACTGAGGCTAGTATTAGGGACGATAGGCAGTGATGGTTGAAGTGACGGCTATGGCGCCTGTATACATTCCAACACGTTGTCATAGTGGTGGAAATTAAATGTTGCTAGGCAACTCTTGAAATTTGCTTTACAGGACAATTTCATATCAGATGAGGACTTTGGACAAGTCTGTTACTTCAGCACCACGGACAGCGTCATGGTTTCATCAACACACAGAACAGTGAGGTTGTGGGCTGGAGAGGGAGGAGGGCAGGTTAACTACAGTTTGTGTTAATAAAGGGGTTAATAAAGCAGCCCCCCCCCCCCCCCCCAAATCCCCTACTGGAACATGAGCCTGGCTCGCTACTTACTGTGGTCGCTTCTCAGCATCTTGAGCACTGCTGGCAGTGGCTGACATGACTATGATTAAACTGGAAAAATCTGTCAAATTAGCAGGTATTGTTAACAAATACACTCATAATCCATAATACAACTAACGGTATAATTGAATATAAACTAAATTACAAATTTGATTATTAAATTAAACGATTGAAATATGACTAAAACATATAATTACCCACTGACTTTAACGTATCACAGGGTACAGCAAACTGGTCTTTCTCTCGTCAGCTGGACTGCAACAGTAGGAAGTGTTGACACAGGATCGACGTGGGATCTACATCATCACATCACGCTATAACCATCACTTCAACCGTCGCTGCTTAAAGTCCCTATTAGCTGCTGGAAAATGTCTCCATGGCTGAATCACAGGCTAGCAACCTCCTGACTCCTGCATCAGCAGCAGCGAACGCCACAAGGCTGTAGGTGAAGGGCTGCATGCAGGGAGGGTTGGCAGGAGCAGAGTGGTTTGCTTTCAAGTCTCATGCTCTTGCTAGCTTGATTTCCAGAACTTTCATATTGTACCTTTTAATTCATTAACTGATCAATCCATAATGTGAGGTTAGGTTAGGTAGGTTAGCCGTGACATGCAGGGCCATCTGAGCAAAACAGTCAGTCAAAGGAATCTCAGGGGTAAATAACCTTAGTAGTTTTTCCCAGTACCAACTGTGACTGAGTACCACACATGTTCATTTCAAATTCATAAAAAAGGTGTATGCAGTAATTATTTTTTAACTTTTTATTAATATTTTCTATTTAGGGTTTGGAAAAATATTACAGTAGAATAATTTGGTGAGGGTTGGGTTGTCTGATTAGATTTTGGTGGTTAAAGGTCAAAGGTCTAAGGTCAACGTCACGAAATATTAAAAAATAAAGGCCTGTCTATAAAATCAACCCGTCTCAGATAATGAATAGATTTTCTCTTTGTTGCAGTTTTCGTTTTACAATTGTGAGAATAACAATGCATTGAATAGTTTTATCATTTTCATATTTATTTTAGACTTTGCATACAGTGTATCTGCAGTATTGTGATATACATGAAAACAGGAAAAATAGTGGATTATTAAAATTTATTGAAATAATAATATTTTGTTCATCAGGATGCGGTTGAGCTGCTGCTGAGCTCTCCATCCATCACCTATATACCTCAGAGTTCCCGTTAAGCACAGTTCACACACAGACTATACATAGAGCATGTTTACAGAACAACTACTATTCCTTACTTGATAATGTACTTCAGTTGCACAAACAATTCCCAAACAAGTCTGTAATTAATTACATGTTGACATCTTGGGGGTCTGTGGTTGGGTAATCCAGTCTCACTCACAAGGAGAGGAACTAATCTGGGGTCTGTGACACCAGCAAAAACCAAGAACAGAACACATAAACAGGAAGATGCAGCGATCAGCTGTTTGTTCAAGAAAAACTCATAAATACCTGCTTCATGTGGCACGAAGTGCGGTGTGTGTATCTGTAGAAGATGAGTGTCCAATGAAAACGTGAAGCTAAGTGTGTGTGTCCATATAGTAGTAGTCCATGCAGTGTGTGTGTGAGAATATAAACAGCGAGAGGCAAAGAGAAGTGGAGGGAGGTGGATGTGCAGAGAGCGGGAAGTGAGGAGGAAGAAGAAAAAGTGTTTTGTTTTTTTTGGCATTGCGCAAACAGACCCCATCCCCCCTCTCTCTTTGTTAGCTAGCCTATCAGAGGGTTACTGTGTCAGCGCTAGTGAGCCACAGCTGACCTGCCGCCACTCACTCTACCGTGGCCCTTGAGCCAATTACAGCCCCGAGCCAAATCTTGTTTCCTCAGCCTCCCTCTGCCTCTCCTGCATACTGAGTGCCTGTGCTCAAAGGGGAGGATGTTTTTACTTTTGTTTGTTTGTCGCTCCAGTTCCATGTACCTTAATTAACTTAATGGAAAACAGGTAGATTGAATAAAAAGCTGATCCTATTTGCTTCGGCAGAGCAGAGGCGCCCCTCGGGTTCTCTGTTGTTGTGCTGTTCCAGCTCCCTAATGAATAGAGCTCTGTCCCGCCACTGCCCAATCAGCCAGCTGATTCCCTGCTCCCTCTCATTAAGCACACACACACACACACACACACACACACACACACACACACACCTGGCACTGGGGTTTCCTGGTATTTTTAGGATCTTTTTCTATAAACTGTTTTTGTAAAAAATCAGTGTGTCCTGGAGAGTGTGTTGAGTGAATATTGGAGTTCTGGCCCTGGAACAATGTCACATCCCTCTGAAGAAACATACAGTTTTCCCCTCTTTTACAATAACATTGAATTTTTTATCAAAGACGGATACTCACTGTCACGTTCTTAGACTGTCCAGCCTCCTTTGTTGTTAGACATAATAAATGCCTCCCACTCCAGAGATTCATCCCACCCAACGAGGTAGTGGAGGGGAAGAGATAACAGCGCTTCATCATGCTCACTGGTTACAGTCTTCTGCTAATCTACTCAGACAGTGGCTGTGGCCTTTATTCCTTATTTCATTCTGTTTTATAAGACTATTTAACCTTATTTTGATAAGAAGCCTCTGCGTTTTCTGACACTTCCTGTTTACCTGTTGTCATGATACAGTATTTTGTACATTTCTACAGCACTAATTCAATCAACATCAGTCACGCTATGTTTGCAATTTGAAAGTGTACATACAGCATACACTTGCAGGAACTTGCTAATTTTCGCCCCTCTCCCAGGCACAAACACTGTGTCACACCTGTCACCTGCCCAGAAAGGTGCTGTTAAACCAGAAACACTGCGTCACACTGACTCAAGGCTGCAAAAGAGAGCACAACCCTGATATAAGTTCTAAAAACACACAGTTGTCAAGTGAGGTGTCTCACACGGAGGCTTCAAACACACAGGAGCAACCAGCCCGTGGATGAGATGTGACTGACAGAGGTGTAGTGCTACTTGTTTACGTAATGGAGTGCAAGTTGCAGCTCTTTCGAAGATTCAGAGGAGAAGCTGTAGTGCAGGCAGCGGTAAAGCTAAGCTAATAGGCTAGGCTAGTATCTTCAAATGCCAAAAAAAAGTATAAGTATATACATTTCAACAGGATTATGCAAATTGTGGATATTTTATTTCATCCCTTGGAGAAAAAAAGTGGCGGCACGTCGTTCCGGTGCACCTATACCTACACCCACACCTATGGCAGCTGATCCATTTTACCAGTCTAATTTCATTGTAAAAAGGTTATAACACAAGTGTTTTTTTTTTTAACCTGCTAATTATTGTCACATATATTTTACTGTTTCTTCCTCTGTTGAACTATTTTCAGTGGAATTCAACACTTCCTGCACAAAAGATGAATTTATTTGTTGAGCTTGTTATCCATTGACATCATGTTTTGTTGCTCCTGCTTCTTCTTATTTCCCTTTTTATAGCTATTCATTGCAAACCTGGCTGCGGCAGACAGACCTTCAGACATCTAGTTAACAGGCACGTGACGTTTAAACATTTCTTCTGAAGCATTGCATCATCATTTTTTTGGTTTGAGAGCCTGCAGTATAATGTGAGCCTAATGATCAAGTGTTAATTCTGAGCCGGAGCTTGTTTATAGTAATTTAGCTCTCATAGCTGTATTGTGTAATTGATCTGTTCACTGCGTACAGTAGCTGTTGATTTGAAACAGTCCCTGAAAAGAGGACGGAGGAGCCCAGGGGAGCGGAGCAGCAACAAAAGGCTTTGAAGTGAAGCTAATGGTGAAGGAGGAAGTCAACCTACATACTGTTACAGTACAGCGCAGCGAGGAGCATGTGTGACTGCTATTCATGGCGCACTGCTGCGTGTGGGCCTTCTGTATCTGCTCTTCTCACTCTACCACATGAACACAGTCATGTCAGAACGTCAGTCATGTGTGAGTCACTGCATCAGAGGAACTAGATACCAGAAATTCATTTAGATTTCATTTAGAGCTAAAAATGACACATTGCTTTATTTCTCAAACCTGTCTTACTCTTTCAGTCACCTACACTCAGAAATTCAATTACACATGACGGTGGTCAACTTTTTCTCCAGGTTGAAACAGAACCTAGTACAGTGCAGGACTGTGTGTCCTCTCAGTGTCTTGCTTTTTTAACTAAAGCTTTCAAAATAAATGTAGTGGTAAAAAATACAGTATTTCCTCTCTTGTGGCATTTGGCTGACCAATGGTGGAAATATGATCACTCACTCAGTCAGCAAGTCACTGACATTCGCCATTATAGGGCTAAACCACCACAGCACCTCAAAAGACTGTTAACATGAAATAATAAACTCAATATCAAAGTCAAAACGTATCTCTACAACAGATAATCCTCCATTGTCCGACTGCTCATGCTGAGCACCAGTGTTTGCTAACATTAGATCATATGCGACATTTTATACCCTGTTAGCCCGAATTAGTTGAATTTACTAGAAAATTGTGTGGAAAACCGTTGCCTTAAACCATTTAAGTTTTTACACAAGGTGAGACTAAACATGTCAAGTTGTATTAACGTAGGACCTTAATTAGATGCAGCCGACAAATCAAGTTTACATTAGTAGTCTTTGCTTAAAATCATTAGTTCAAATAAATTATTTATTTTCAGGAGACTAAAATTTATAAAATAACTACTTTAAATTAAACATACAAAAAAATATAACAAATAACAAATATAACATTATTTATTGCTACTTAAAATCATTTAATATAAGTAATGTTTTCTTGTTATTACACTTCTTTGATTTTGAAATTACTGTATTAAATACATTCTGTTTAAACTAAATTAGAAGGGAAGAAACTAAACAATACATTGAAATGCCTAAAAATATTTTCATGTTGTTATTTTATCCTTGTGAACGACTGGACACATACAAACATGCGTTAAAACTGGATACAAGCCTCTAAAACTTCAAATCCCCTGAAGTACAGATAAACTTTATCTTACCTATATCAAATCACCTGAGAACTTCTATGCAGTCCTGAGCACACTTCTACATTTTGTACTGTAGAACACATGTAGCTGGACATTCCTGTCCCTTATTAAACACCAGTTTGTTCTTTTGTATCATTGTTGACTAAGGGGAACGACACCACGTGAGATTTTTTTTGTTGTATTTTATCAAACTTGCAAAGGTTTGGAGGGGCTACTGTGGACAATAACAATATGGTGACTACAGAGGCTCAAGGTTTTAGTGATCAATTAATGCTGCCAAAATAATAATCTTCCCTGCCTCAGTGTAGACCGGTGGGATGGTCACATGTCGTCATGGCTATGCAGAAGGGCATCACCAGAGGGCCTTGAGTGATGATGTCACAGCTGAAGAGCGCACTCCCAAGTGTTTGTGCTCCACAATCCTGTTGCACTCCATGTATCATGTGTGACAGAAAGATAAAATCAACATTAGCATTATATCTCTTGAACACACCTGATCTTCTGTTAAATGAGCAGGCCAGCGTTCATCTTCACAAGAACCTGTAAAAAGACAACATAAGAAAACTTTTAGCTCAACAACTTAGTCAGTTACTTTCTCCACTGCACACAACGCATGTTGACCAACCTTTGCTATATCACCAGCTAATGACCTCGTCCTCTGAAAAGTTCGCTACGTTACTGCTATAAATAATATGATGCTAAAGTTAAAGCTAAACTGTTAGCTAAGTTAGCGCTAGCCACAAGCACACGCAAACACACGAGTTAACGTTATAAACTGTCAACCGACAGAAACAAAAACGCCAGCACATTAACATTAAGCTAACCTGTTGTCACCGTACAATCAATTTTCCCAGAATAATATCTACAGATATTTCCTTTACACATTCACCATTCCACTCTATGTAGTTGCCTTCAAAATCTTTGATTATTTCAGCTATTTCAGCTGTTTATTGCAAACTACTAGTCTCATTTAGCTAGGAGCATGTTAATTTCAAAAACATGAAAGAATGATTTATGATCACTCAAAAATTTAATTAAAACAGTGTATAAACTAGCTAACATTAGCATCCATCCGTAGCTAGTTGACACAATCTAATTCAGAAACTGAAAAGGTAAGATACTAAAGTGTATTAAACAAGCTAGATGTTAGCTATGGCTAAGTGTCTGTGTAATGCATGGGACACGAGCCACTGATGGAGAGAGGCAGTCAGATGAGATGTTCAGCTAACGTGAAGGTTTAGAAATTGTACAGTCCTCTTTAGGGGTGTCTGAAATAGTAGTAGAAGATTCTTCCAGGCATGAATATGGGAAATATGTTGTAATATTTACAATTACAGGTAAGAAGATTATGTTTCAACCCTAGTCTTAATCAGGGGGGTCAGACTTCCCCAATCCCCCCCGATAATGTGAACCCTGCCTCCACTTCTACTTCGAGGTTTTCAGGGTCAATCTTAAGCTGCTATAAATAACTCAACACTTACTGTGCAGATGTTTCACAATAAAAGTTTTCTAGTTTCCAACCAGAGTAATCCATCCTGACAGTGGCTTAGTGGTGAGGGAAAGTGGAACTGAATGGTAGTAATGAGTGAACAAAAACAGTGTTTCAGAGCAGAGGAATGGTGGGTAAGTCAGTATGATGTGCCTTTGGGAGGCAAAAACACGAGAGGAGACTTTTCTCCCATGAAGAGAGACAACATCAGTCTCAAAACTACATGTTTATGTTAAAACTGACGTGGGCTGTCTAGTGGTCGATGTGATTGTGATGGGAGCGAAGCAGGAAGTCAGTGATGTTGTTATAGGGATGAGGTCGGGGTGGATGGACTTTAAGATTGCCATGACAACGATTGTATCCCAACATGAACCAAATAACATTTACTTATTTTTATTCTTTATGTTAACCAAGTCATTTTTGGTTGGGCCGTAACAGTGGAGACAGCCTTATAAACGTCACTGTCGCTGACTGACTGACTGACTGACTGACTGACTGACTGACTGACTGACTGACAGACAACAATGCTGTCCAGACATATGCAAGGTTTTGACCCAGCCTTGTGACTTAACTTAACCAAACCTTAACTACAGTGCTTTCACATCATGAACACATTTATTCTTCAACAGTGATTTCAGTGTTTGGAAGGCGAAGACAGATGATGTCATCCTGCTGATACCTGCTCTTTGTTTGCTCCTGCTGCCTGTTATTTGAGTCGATTTATTTGATTACACTCTTTTGTATCAGAATTTAAAACACTTTGTAAAGTCTCAGTATTCACATTGTTCTTATGTGTAGTAATGCGATCTAAATGTGGCATTGTGTTATTTAAATGTCATTTACAACCAACAACCAATAGTTTACTGTTAAGTGCCAAACAGAATAATTACATATGTGTAAAGTCTGTGGCAGAGCATAATTAGACACAACAGCATAATGTCACTTATATAATGTTCCTGCTATGCTGACTACTTTAAAGCATACAAATTCACTATAAGTACAAATAATACAACAATTCTTGTAACCCTCCTGTTCCTGATCATGTAGCACGTGTCTCCATGAGTTTCTTTCTTTCTTTCTTTCTTTCTTTCTTTCTTTCTTTCTTTCTTTCTTTCTTTCTTTCTTTCTTTCTTTCTACCCTCTGACTGAGGCCCTGCCTGACACATCCTGACTTGTTTCTGTTGCAGAAATGAAATTTTGGTTTGTTTTTTCTGTTTGTTTGTCTGTCTGTCTGTCTGTCTGTCTGTCTGTCTGTCTGTCTGTCTGTCTTATAGCTATGTGTTTACAGACTCCAAATTGAAAATGAAGATTGTTCACTGTTGTGCAATACTGCTAAATCTCTGCTATCAGAATCCTCTGGTTCTCTGATGGGCTAAAGATGCTTTTTAAAAAGGTGATTCCTTGCTCACACAGGAGCAGCACCTCAGGTTCTGGCTGTCCTTTGCTCAGGCTCAGTAGGTCCAGAGCTGTGCAGTCTGCACATATCAAAAAATGGGTTGTTTTGGTTACATATTTAGTGTTGAAATGAGTGAATATTGGAGCTGAGCGAAGCTTCAGCGCATCACTCTCAAGGCTCTCATATGCTATTCTGAATTTTTCCTCTTCAGATTTTCATTGATTCATAATGGTTCATATCCATTTCAGTAACTAATTTTCTGAGACGGCAGGAGCCTTCATCATCTGTGTGGTCACATGGTCTGAGGCAGTTCTAAATGAAATCAAGTTCAGGTACGAAAATGTTGACGAATCCCGGATTTGTGTGTAAAACGTTCACACACATGGTTTAAGCACAGATTTGTTTGTGAATAAGGCCCAGTGCCCTGCTGCATCACACAGCTGCTGGGCTGCAGCAGGTGGACAGACGCCCTGACATTTATGGAGGGCCATCTGAATCAATATTAAATAAATAATAAATAAATACAGCTATGATATAAATCCTGAAATAGATCAATTAGGTAATAATGTAGAAGTCTATAAATAAATGTAAATATAAATAAATAAGTCAGTCAATAAATAAATAAATAGCTATATAAATAAATAAATGACGAAATAAAGAATTAATGTTGTGGTGCTGTTGCTTTGGTCTGAATCTGTGAGATAACCACGCCCCCTCATTTGAATATGACAGATGGAAATAAAAAGAGCTTGAAAATAAATATGGCATTAGGAAATAAAAGTCTCTGGAAGTGAATAAATGTGGAATTATAAAATAAAAGTCCATTGAAACAAATAAAATGTCATTATTAAAATAAAAAGCTATTTATTCATTTATTTATTTTTTTATTCATTCGTTTAATCTTTTATGTGGGTAGTTATTTATTTATTGACTCACTTACATATTTATATTTACATTTATTTATATATTTCTACAATTGTTACATTATTTATTTATTTTAGGATTTATTTCATTATTTATTTTTGTATGTATTTATTTAATATTGATTTAGATGCCATTCCATCCTAGAAGAGACCTTTTTTAAACGATAAAAGATTTAAACTTGGGAAGTCATTTTCCCCTCAATGATGTGGAATTGTAGGTCCAGAGTAGGGGTGGGCGATATGACGATATATTCTAACTGCAGAGATCGTGGGATCGTCTAGGGCACATTCTATAAATTGCAGTTCTATGCTGATGCACCAACGCACCAGACGTATCGACGTCGTCAACCTGACCGACCAATCATAGCGAATTACGGGCAGTGACGCGCCTTCCTACCCGCCTCCTTGTTTGTGTGTGTAGCGGTAGCACATGGAGAGCGATGGCTGAAAGCCAAACGGAGTTGGTCGCTAAAAAAAATTCCACCTCCATTATATGGAATTGGTTTGGATTTTCCGCAACTGATCAAGCGCAAGCAAATGTAATTTGCAAAGTTTGCACAGAAACTGTTTGCACGTCGGGTGGTAACACGACGAACCTGTTTAATCACCTGAATAGGAAGCAGCCCAAGCAGCATGCTGAGAGCCAAACAGCGAGGGGCCCGGCGGCACTGCAGGCGGAGGCAGCAGCTAGCTAAAACTGCTGGATCTTTAATATTCAGGTTATAAACATTGCAGTTTGATATTTTTTGTTCAAAACTGTTGCACTAAAAGAGATAACCACAGTCACTTTAGTTTGTATTTTTGCGTTTCAATAAGCTACTTAGTGTTTTGATAAATAAATCCTGTTTAAATGACTGTCAGTAATGTCTTTGATTGATATTTTACTTTCTCTTACTACTTTTGCAAGAGTGCACTTTATTAGAATGCTGTTGTTGTTTACCTTACCTTGGTCTAAATTGTCTGTTTTTCTTTTTCCAATTTAAGATCGTGATTTTATTTTGAAAAAATCGTGATATGATATTTTTGCCATATCGCCCACCCCTAGTCCAGAGGCCGCAAAGACCCAGATCATGATGCTCCCTCCACCCTGCTTCACCTATGGGAGCTTTTGTTACACGGATGTTCTATCCGAACCTTGGTCTCATCGGTCCATCAAACATGTTCCCAGTAGTGTTGTGGAGAGTCAAGCTGGTCATTTTTGGAGAGCAGCAGCTTCTTCTGTGGTGTCCTGCCATGGACTCTGTGCTCCGTGACTTGCGGACGGTCGACTCATGAACAGAGACGTGAACCAGCTCCACTGATTTCTTTTAGCCTTCAGCTCTCACTCTGGGCTTTTTTTTCACCTCACTGAACATTCAGAGTTGTGCCTGTGGAGTCATCTAGGCTGAGCAGTGACTGCTGGGAGATCAGTCAGTAATGAATCATCTCCATTTACAGATGGTTTGACTACATGATGAAATTAAATTCTCTGAGATGACTCTGTGACTCTTTGTACACATCAGCAGTTCTCGATGGAAAATCTTTTGAGATCTTGTTCACCAGGCGTAGTTCACATCTGCAGATTCTTCTTGTGAACAACAGAATGAGTGTTTTTAGTGTTTTTTCTGAAACACCTCCTGGTTCCATTGACTTGACCATAGCTTTGATAACTCCTGACTGAAATCAGCTTGTTGATGTCATCCCTCCACAGCCTACACTGTGAATATTTAAATGATGTTTTCTATATGATATATTTAAACAGATTATTTTGTTCATTATTGTAACTTAGATCTGACCATATTTAAGTCAAATTTACACATAACATACATCCTCCATCCAGGATCAAAGTCCTGTCATGATCCGCCATCTTTCTCACTTTCTGGACTTTCTGAAATTACTTTCCCTGTGTGTCTGTTGGTTCTCCTCACTCCTGGTCAGGTCGTTTTCTTCTTCTACCATTCTGCTTCCTGTTGTTTTGGATCTCTGTTTATTTGTGTTTTTGGACTTGACTCCCAACAGTTGAAGACTAAGTGTTTTTGCTTTGCATTCCGAGTTTACGGTTTCTATGTTCGTCTCCTGTTTTTTGGTTCCTGCTACGGAGGAGCAGGGATGTCACAGGAAAAATAATGTCTTTAATTTCATATTTTAATAGGCATTAAACATAGGAAGTGTAAAGGGAATTTTAATGAACTTTTAATCCATCAGTAAATACTTAAGATTTAAAAATGGATTTACAAAAACAGCATGAAAAAACTCATTAAATAAACCATTTATAAAAACATTTATTCATTCATGAATACATAATAAAAATGTGAAAAACAATTTGAAAAGCATTTTAAAAATGGGAATACATGGTTGGATTTCCTCTTCCATTTCCATTTCCATTTCCTTTTTCCAGCTGCTTTTCCTTTACTTATTAGCTAATTGATTAGCTTAGTCATTTAGCTTCTCCTTTTAGCCTTTCCATGACACTCTGGGCTTCAGTGCTGGTAAAAACCCACTGGTTAGCTCCCCACCCAATCAGAGAGCTCGATACATCCCATGGCCAATTAGGATTATTTAGCCTGGTTTTACCAGCACTGAAGCCCAGAGTGTCATATAAAGGCTAAATGACCAAACTAAAAGAAAAACAGCTGGAAAAAGGAAATGGAAAGTGAAGAGGGAATGCAGGTGTGTATTCCCATTTTTAAGATGCCTTTTCAAATAGTTATTCAAACTCTATTATTTATTTATGAATTAATAAATGTATTTCTAAATTGTTTATTAAAATAGAGTTTTATGCTGTTTTTGTAAATCCATTTTTAAATGTAAAGTATTTATTGATGGATTAATCATTCATTTACAAATTCTTTTTACAATTCCTATTTTACATGTCTAAAATATGAAATTAAGGAATTATGATTATTCTTTAAACGATTAATCAAGCGATTATTTTTTCGATTATTCGACTAATCTAACGATTTTTTTTATTTTTTATCAAATTAACAGTAATTTTATTGCAGTTAAGTTTTGCTGCCATCTTGACTCGCTGCACCAGGGTGTTTCCTCTTTATGTGCTCGTGCATGACTGTCGTGCTACAGTGATATGCCAGATGCACTTTGCAGAGTCTGCAGACTGCCGCACTGTCGGTGTCAAGATTAAAGTATTCCCAAACTTTGGAGGACCGTGTGCGAGGCTTTTTTGCCGCGTGTTGCTCCACACGCTCCGTCGTGCTGCTGGTAGACGCCGCCGTGTTGTTCAAATAGATTACACAGACGCAAATCATTCACATAGTCAATGACTTCAATTACGTCACCGCGTCGTCCCAGTCCGTGCGCTGCGCTTGTATCCGGGTAAACCAAAGATGATGGATATAAACGGTCCCATTAGAAAGTTCCGGTTTTGTTCTATGAACATTTACCCTGTGTGGTTTTACACGACGCGTCGACACTAAAATTCCATGTCGAATAATTTTTATAATCGACAACGTCGAGTACGTCGGATAATTGGCGACTGTGATGTTGTTGTTGTTTACCTCGGTTTCAGGTGTTTACTTTCGGGCAGACTGCAGTTTTTCCTTCAGGACGGGTCTGGCAGGACTGGACTTGTACCCCTGGCCCACATCAAGAGTCCAGCAGTGTTTGTGACACAGTCATTTGTGGTTTTCGCTGACATATCACTGAGTACGGTCCCGGGGATTAGTCCCTTTCTCCCTCATGCAGTGGCCTGCCATCCAGCACTGGGTTGGCTGCCAGCTTCCTGGATTGGCCCAGATCAGCACAGTGCGATTAATTCTGTAAATGAAGGATCAGAGGGGCAGAGTTACAGTCTGCATGTTGATATCTGATATATCAGCAGTTGTGAGGTAACTGTGTCATGTCTCACATGGAGTATAGATGGTCTGATGTCTGGTACGGTTTCGGTTCGGATGTTCAAAAGTCAGTATATCATAGGATGTTTTTAAATGCTTTATTAAATAAACTGTGAAAAGGAACAGAGGTATATGGACATTCATCACCAGTCCACTGTCACAGCTTGACGAATATCCTACAGCATGTGTGCAGCTTCTGTCCAGCTGTTAAAAGAATGTGACGTAAAGTGTTGCCAGCTCACTGCCAGTTAAGGCAAAATGGAGCGATATTCACTGTGTGTGTCACTGACATACAAGACACGTAGCTCCAAGTGCTTCACAGCTGATACAACAGACACAACAAGTGGTGAAGACGTGACATTAAAAAGTCTCCTCACTTTATTGCAACATGGGCTGTGGTATATTTTTGGTAATCAACTAAAGATGTATAAGATATATAACTAGCTATCAGAATGCATGTAATAAAATAACTAAGACATATAGACTTGGATTGTGCCTAAAGTGAGTTGTCTAGTCAGTAGAGACAGGTGTTAACAACATGAATGTGATCATACTGTAAAAAAATAAATAAATAAATAAAAAAGACTTAACATAAATCAGTTTGTGCTACAAGAAAAAATGAAAGAATGTCAAATGGGAAGTCAAGGCCATCTGTGTGTAAAAATAATGCACTTGGACCAATGCCAAATTAGGAAAGTCGAGCTGATTTGCAACTCCAAGAAAAGAACCTGGAAATAATGGCGGAAAAATTCCCTAATAAAGAGAAGAAGGGGATGTCCTGAGGAGTAAACCCCACAATAGGTGGAGACTCCTCAGGGAATATAAAAAGATGTTTGCTGGATTCTAGTTCAGTCCCTGTGTTCATGAACCAGCCTCAGTTTGCCTGTAGACCAGTAAATCTTAGAATCATACTCTACTCTGCGTTGTTTCCGTATGTTTCTTGTCTCTATTGACTTCTCTGAACAAAAGTAATTCTTATTAGTTCTGACAACACTGAGCTCTGGGAACACACTGACATTACTACAGCAAAATCAAACAAGGCAACACGTTGGAGCATGAAGCTTTTCTCTAAATTCCAATGGATGATTAAAAAAAAAATCATTAAACCTTCCCTTCATTTTCTCTTTTAAATACTGTAAACCTGTCTGACTCTTAATGGTTTTGCCCAGTCCGTGTTACAGCTTTGTTCATTTTGAATTTGGATGAAGAAGGGAGGTCTGCAGCAGTGGGCATTGTAGGCCGGGAACAAGGATACACAGGTTAGGAGAAGAGCTTGAGGAGAATGACTGATTCACACTAGAAAGTTTTACTCTATTAAACAAGAGTGGCCGACAGCAGCGCTGCTGCTTAGACCGAACAAGCTGGTGATGAGTGGAGAGTAGCCAGGATTCTTGAGCTGGACCTCGATGAGAAGATGAGACGCAGGTGTGGAGTGGAGCCAGGAGCGAGAAGCCCCGCCCACACACATACACACAGACAGAAGGGGAGGAGGAGACGCAAGGGAGAAGAAGAAACACTAGGGCTGTGGTTGAAAAGCCTTTTCTCCTTCTGAAGGCTCCTCACTGAGTGAAACCAGCTGAAGTATCTGAGCAGCAGCCATGATCACAGCTGCTCCACTTCTCTAAGTGATGAGGAAAGGAGCTTCAGTGCTTCCTATCTTATCTCCTTTAGGAGAGGAAACACTGGACCTTCCTTTATGAGAGGAAAGGAGAAATGCCGACCCACAATTCCTTGCTGCAGCAACATTTAAAGTAGTTTCACCACAGCAGAGCCACATAAATGTAGAAAGATCAGAGCAGCTGTTTTATGTTTGTGACACCATCCAGAACTGATGGAAATCCTTGTCTGATCCACTGAAGCCTGAATCCATAAATATAGATTAATTCTCTTTAAATCAGTCAGGAGTCGTCATGAAGAACAAGCAGATTGAATTTATAGTTAACAATATCATCATCATAACTAAATACTATAGTCTGTACATAAATGTTGTTTCACTAAATCCCCTCCCATTGTGTAAAAACCTAAACATTCATTTTCTCTATTTAACAAATGTATAGAAATGTCAAAATCACCTACAACAGGAAACTATAAACTGTCTGAATATAATTTATTCTGATCTTTTGCTCGGTTCAAAATATTGCTCAACTTTCTCTACTTGTACATTTCTTTCATGTCATGTTATTTCAACATTTCAGTCCTGTTTTGCTTTGTGGGCAGGAAAGGAGGATTTATCCTCTATGTGTTATAAAGTTTTCCATCGAGGTCGAGGAGATGTGGTAAGAGCCAAAGGTTGCAGCAGAACCAACAGTCTGACTTCTTCAAAGTTGCCATGTTCTCAGATTTTTTTTTTTTTTACCATGGGTTTGGACTTGACTTTAGAATTGATTCAAGAACTTTGACTTTAACACCACTGACTTACGACTTCACTCGGACCTACAGGAAATTGTTTGACCTCCTTGTTGCAGCAGAAAGGAGTAGTAGTTATCACCTTTTAAGTTGATACAGCAAACAGTGACTTTATCCCACCTCTGTTTGTTATAGATGAACTGTTCCAGGACCCAGGTGTGGGTTGTGATCCAGACTACAGTTTTGTAAGGTAGAATGTACCCACTGTTCCCCTGCTGTTGTTGTTTCTGTGGTGTCTTATGAAATGAACATATAAAAGGTGTTGAAGAACATTTCCCTGCTCCCAGCGCATATTCACAGAGACTATAGCTGTGAGCCGTCAGTCCAGTTTTCTGTCTTGGAACAAAAACACTGAACCTTTTTCTGTTTCAATATTCCACTTCATGTCTTCTCATGGTTAAAGTGAGTCCTCTGTAGGGGCCCGGCTCTCAGGGTGACAAGGGAGGTAAACTGATGTCAGAAGGATACTCAGCACTAATGCAGCGCAATGCATTAAACATTGCCCAGCAGGCTTCCATTAGAGGCACGCAAACTCTTCCAACCACGGCAAAGATGTAGTCATTCTCCTCTGTACTTCCTGTCTGGTGATTGTCTCTGTACAACTGGTGACAGTGTGTAGGTGACACAGTCACAGGTCCACAGCAAGGTGGTGCTGTGGACCTAGCTAACCCTAAGTCAAAGAGGCCACGCCCTCAATTCTACATAACTTTAAGTCTTAATAAATTGTAAATAGGGGAGTTATATAAACAGTTGTCATGAAGGAGGAAATTAGCTCTAGAGACCAAACCAGTTTTTGTACCAGGCCGTAAACATGTTTATTTCTGCTGTAAAGTTGGACATTTTAACATGGGAGTCTATGGGGACTGAGTGTGTATATACAGTATGTATGGATATCTTCCCTGGCAGAAATGGACTTCAATTGGTTGTGCTTTTAACACAACGGTTCTTATTGTGTTGTCGGTCATTTCCACTTTACTGGCTGAGTTACTGGCTTAGGCTACATCCACAGTGCTGCTTCTTAGTTTTAAAATGCGCCACTTTTGCAACGTTTCCACCTAGCATCCACACGACTCCAGAGATTTCAGCCTCTAAAACAGAGACTTTCAGAAACTCTGCTGGACCCGTTTTATTTTGAAAACTCTGCGGTTGTGTTGTATCTGGACGGACAGAAACTGAGACCTTTGGAAAGGATGACGTAGACACTCACGGTTGCTCTCTGATTGGCTCTCGTCAGCCTGGACTACCAGCAGTGAATGCAACATGATAATGACAGTGTTACTGACCTTATTGTTTTTGCTAGCAGCTGTTCAGTTAAATTCTGTATTTTAACGCTACAACTGACCTTGACCTTTGACCTTTGACCACCAACTCATCTCATCAGTTCATCCTTGAGTCCTAGTGAATCTTTGTGCCAAATTTGAAGAAGTTCCATCAAGGTGTTACTGAGATATCGTGTCCACGAGGATGGAACGGACGGACGGACGGACAACCTGAAAACAATGTGTCTCCGGCTCTGACTGTCTCCGGCGTGGAGACATAATGAAGACATGTTAGCGTGCTGTGTTCCATTCTGTTGTATTAGCTTCACTGTGAAGTTGGTGTAGCTGGTGTATTTGCTCACCTCCTGTGTCTGTTTTATCACTGTGTTACATGTTAATCAGCTCCTCTGCTCTTTGTGGAACTAAAGAGGAATAAAAATACCCAGCATGCTTTTAGATTAACATATCAGATTGTGGTATTTTGCAACTGACTGTGATTAAATTAGTCCTCGCTGATTAAATCTCACAGCATTAAAGTCATCCCTGCACTCTGTGAGAAAAAAAAAACACTACCTAATGAATAATTGTGTCATATATCCCATGGCTATGTTGATTACAAATTGCTTAAGTGCTCCTGAAGACATGCAGTGTGTTTTATTAATGACTAACAGACTCATTGAGGACCAGTCAGTGTTAATGTGCTGAAGCAGATCTTTGAATCGATTGTAAATCCAGAGAAGCGATGACGTTCAATCAACTCAGTGTTTCCAGGCCTCTTCATAAACTTTCCATATGAAATATTTAATATGTTTATTTGTACCAAAGATTAATGTGTGCAGCTGAGCACTTTCAACCCTGTTCATATACCCCTCCATTGGAATATTTATATCTTTTATTTGCTTAAAAATTAAATGGAGCTTTCCCTAAATTGAATTCAGATTTAACAGAAATGCCGTGGCTGGGGGGGGGGGGGGGGGGGGGGGGCACAGCAGGGGAATACAAATCGCCTCCCTGCTTCTCGCTGAAAAATTGCCAGCGCTCCCAGTGGATCGTTTTGCCCCGCCGTGCTGCTATTTTTTTTCCTCTTATTAACATTAATAAGCACTTATGAGGCTCTTGGTGCTGCAGAAGTGCCAGTGGTCATAATATTTTTACAAAACACAACCCTTTTCTTTTGAACATAACAGATTCCTGCAGTCCTCCAGCAGGATTACAGACGCTCAGTGACTCGTCTCTTGTGTTAAACAGCACGTACAGTAGGTGTACAACCTCATTACCAGTGTAATCTGCTGCCCTCCTCACTGTGCCGCACGTTTACTACACACTGTTGTTTCAAGTGTCCAAGTACATTGGAATGCAATAGAAGCACATCTTTACCTGGTGGACGGTTACCATAACAACACATTGTGAACATGTTTCATCTTTTTTACATCATTGATTTCATGAAACAAAAAGAATTGAAGCATAGAAACAGCTGTGTGAGTTGGTGTTTTCATCATATTAATATCATCAATGATAGATGATCAACATTTTGTAGCTTCAATTGAATTTATTTATTTATTTTTTCATGAAATGTCATCTGCTTTGCGCCGTGTGTAAGACAGAGCCTGAGTCTTTCATGCACATAGGTGGTTGATGCGGGGACACACTGTAGGAAGGAATAAAAGTAGATTGTACTTCCTCCATTTTCTGTTCACCCCATACTCTGTCTCCTCTCTCACTGTAGCTACTAAAGAGCAATCCATTTTACCCCACGCATAGCTGAGTTAAGCTAAGCAGATGTTTACAGTTATTTTTCTGACTTTATTTTTTTGGACTGTGTATGGATGCTGACCGGGGGCTCAGGGCTAAACCTCTTGTTACACAGCGAGCAGAGAGAGCAGGAGAGAGGGAGGGAGAGAGAGAGAAGTCATCGGTAACGAGGCTTCGTACTAACGGCTATGACCAACTCTACGTATCAAACAGAGGGAGTGAGACATAAAGACCTGCCTCTAATGAAAGTCTGTTACCTTCTGGAGTTGAAGTAAATAAAGACTAAACTGTTGTGGATCCAGACGGAGGCTGTGCTCTGTGTGAGAGACTCAGTAAGAAACATAGTCTGTCTCGAGGCGCGTGGTGGAGGGCTTGGGCTTAGAGATATACTCGGTTTAGTCCTAGCCTTGTTTTAAAGTTGCAGCTCTGGATGAATGACCAATCTCAACCTCCGTCTCTACACTGTTTGGAAATTAACCAAAAATAGAAAAATATCAGTATCATACTTAAAAAAATCAATGCAAGAGTTCTAGTCTTAATTTGTATGTTCCTGCACAGACTTATTTATACCACTTTGAATAATATATGTACCATCTGAGACAAAGTTAAAATGATCATGTACCTCTGTCCTCCTCAGTGTGGAGTCTGCTGCAGAAAGCAGGTCATGATATAAATAACATGTAACAGAATCATTTCAGCTCGTATGTGTTTTAATGAGCTGCCTGTTCCTTCCATTCAAAGGTCAATAACACACACACTGGATCTCACTCAAACACTAACCACAGCATTATTCTTATTATGATGTGTAACCACAACATACTGACAAATATTGGAGGAAGCAAGAATTTTAGAAATGTTTACAACAGTTGGGAACTATTTTCAGCGGCGGATTAATCCACATTTGATGCTTTAGTGAGTAGACCAGAGCTTTATGGCAAGATATATCAGACTTTGGAGACACACACACTATATTTGTTAGTTGTAGTGCTTAGTACTGGTTTGATTCTGCAAATGGGTTTTGGTGTAAAATCCGAAAAATATAGAGTATTAGACGTATCGTTAAATTATTGTATAACATAGACCTATGTTACATTTCTTTCCCTAAATTGTTCAGGTATTATTTTACTTAGTGGAGTAAACTTTGACAAACCCTCATTTAGAAAATGGGTCATGTGACTGTAATGTGAAATCAAAGGAAACCATTAGATTAGAATCATGGAAGTATGGATCTCTTGAGTTCAAACTGTGAACCATGTTGACTCGAGCTTGAAATAACAGCGAATGAATAATGTGTCAAATGTTCCTGTTAGTCTTCTTTTGATGACTTCTTAACTCCACTAACAGAAATGATGAATGCAACATCCTCTCAGCGAAGACGCACCTCTTAATGAGGGGGCGCGTAAATGAAGTGTCCTGCTGACTGATTTAATCACTGCTCGAACTCTCTCTCCTTTAAGCCCCTTTCCCGTCTAAAATTAGAACCTTAAGTTGAGACCCTCACCTTTGGGAGACAGGCTCTGTGAGGGAGGAGGTGCAGGCACAGCTACTTATCAACACTAACAACCACCACTTCTTTCCCTGCAAGCTGTGCGGGTAGCTAACAGGCTACAGCAGCCATCGGTCTCAGTTAGAATAGAACACTGCTGCTCAGACTCAACCTGCTTTCAATCAGGTAGTTTAACATTTATAATGTTGAAAACTTTTACAGTTCCACAGACTTACAGCTCCATGCTGGGTGGAGGCTGGAGGACTGATGCTGAGCTAAGGCTACATTTAGCATGCAGACACACAGAGGAGATTACAGTAGTTTTTCTGCCCTCAGTTGTGTCTGCAAGGTTTCCTATCTGGCTGTGAACAGCAACTTCACCATACACAGGGCTGTGGCAGCCCGTATGTCACCTCGGCCTGGACATGTGGATGCAGAGTGTAAATTGTGCTGTAGGTATGCTCATCAGTTGTATATGAAATACAGAGATTTCACTGTTTGTCTTTGTGTTGAAGGCAATCTTGGTTTGTTGTTTTGTCAGTTGTACGTTTTGTGTGTCCATCAAGCACAGAGATATCTGTCATGACATTTCCTGTGGATGTTGAGAAAAATCCCCTGAGGATGATTCTGACCCTTCTGAAAAACAAATTGTCCTTTCTGTTGTCAGCACACTCATGCTGTGGAGTCTACTTTTTGTCTGGTTTTTGACCGATGCAGAGTTTGGGATACACTTCTTCCCCTGTGGAGAAATTGCTCAAGGAACACACTGCGACTGTAGTATCAGTAAACAAAATATCAACATCACTGCAAGCAGTAGGCACAGGAGAGAACACAGTACATGCAAAACACCTTCTATGTATAGACTGTCACATACAAATGCCACTTTATACACACACTGTGTCGCACTGAGAAGTCATTTCTGTCACTGGAAAACATAACGGACAGAAACTCATTGAGAAGAAGCTTCTTTGTGTTCAGTCTAGACCAGATGTTGAGGGGTTTGCAGAAGAGGTGCATTGGTGATTCTTTTAACGCTTTATTATATTATATTTATCAAGTCCACCATCAGTTCAACCTTGAACTAGAATCACCTCCCGGTGGTTGTCTGTCTCCTCCACTCAGACTAGTTTCAGGGTACATCCCTGTTTATCCAGAGTCATATACAATATGATCCATATGTGTGAAATTGTGAAAGAGATATTGTGTCCACTAGAATAGGACAGATGGAAACCCTAAAAACATATGCCTCCAGCTCTGACTGTCACTGTTGTGGAGGAATAAACCAAAAGTGCAATATCATACATATAGTACATATCATTTATTGATGAATTAATTTCAACTTTGCTTTGCCTTTAGTTGAAGTATTTTAAAATCAGAGCTGAATGTCTTGCAGCCTTGATGTATAACATGTATGACAGCGTACAGTGTTTCTGGTGTTGTATTACCCTTAATAGCAGCACACAGGCCTGTGCTCTGAGAAAGGAGAGCGGTGAGGAGCAGCAGACTGGAACCTGCACTGGGTGAGAATCTAAAGCATTTTGGTGTGAAAGCACAGACGTGCCATCTCTGATGATGAGTGCCTTTCCGGGTGGATTTGGGAGACGGGAGAGGATGGATGCTGAGAGAAAGAACCAGCAGGCTGCTGTGAAATCACCAAATAGGTGTGTGTGCGTGTGTGTGTGTGTGTGTGTCTGTCTGTGAGTGTGTGTGTGTGTGTGTGTGTGTGAGAGTGTGCATGCTGGGATTGCAACATGATCTCACTTCACCACCAACAGTATTTATCTATACTCCTGTGTAGTTAAATTTCACTCCTCACCATCCAGATTTTCTGCAGGAGAGAGGAGTGTGATGACTCATTCTCATAGCTGGCGGAAACGATTAAAAAATAAATACACAGCTTGGGTGCTCTCTGACTCAGGGGGACTAAAACCCACTAAAACACATTAAGTTGTGAGGTTCGAAAAAACTGGGAGTTGCAGCTTTTTAGCTGAGCTCCTGCTCACACTGACATCTCACTGTCATCTGATGTCTCTGTTTCATTTTAACCATGAAATAGACCGAGCAGGTGGATAAGTAAAAACTAAGACAGGGAGACATTTTAAACCTCAGTAAAGTGTAGAGTGGTCCGTGTAGAAGGCTATTCCTAATGCGACAACATGTAGGTATATATATATATATATATATATATATATATATACATACATACTGTATGTGCCTGAGCAGTCAGTCTCCCTCTTCTTTTAGGTTACTTGGTTTGGTTGGACTTAGTTGATTTATGTTTGGTTTTCTTACGCTTCTACCTGTTCACAAATCCGTACACTATACCCATCATGAGGGCAGGAATTTTAATGGCAACCGGACAATACTATATGTCCTGCGGCCACCAAGGCCTTTGAGCCCATGCTACTGTCAAAATCTCCAGGTAAAAGCATCACTGAAGCAGTTCTTGCATCACCAGCATCACAGCTCACTCGCGCTCTCTCTCAGCCGCTACGCACACAGCCTACATACTGATCTAATCCTTTGAAAGGAGCTGCTCTACTCCTGTAACAATACTCCATCTCAAACTTCTCAAACTTACAGCAGGTCTCACACAGAGATGATGAAACAGTGTAATTAACTTGTTTACCTGCTTACTGCTGCCTCTGCCGTCTGCGCATGTGGATAACATAACTGATCAAAAAAGACTTTTCTGACATTCATCTGCTGAAAGTTTCTCTGAAATGAAATACATTTACATATTTATAGATTCTTGTAAAATGATACATGTTAACATGATGCATCTTAAAACGTGTCTATTTTTAACATTTATATTAAAAACTGATTTATTATTTTCTGTTTTTTTCTTATCAGAAAGTCAAGTTATATATTTGTAGGCATCAAATCGCTCAATGGCCTTTGTGCCCTAAATGGCCTTGCCCCTAAAATGACAAAATTACTGGCCTGCACATCACTGATTAACTGATTGAACTTGATGACTTTAGAGAGTCATGTGTGGTCCTTCCTCGTTTGACCGTCATCACTAAATGAAGTCATGTGGGACAAGAAACACGAGCAGTCAGATGTTCTCAGTTACTCAGCAGTTACTGATATAGATGAATACGACAAACCTAAATCAAAGTCTATCTCTAATAGCCCGCTCTGTAGTTAACCTGCCCTCCTCCCTCTCCGGCCCACCACCTCACTGTGCTGTGTGTTGATGAAACCATGACGCTGTCCGTGGTGCTGAAGTATCAGACGGATTTATACAAACTCCTCATCTGATATGAAATTGTTTCTAAAGCAAATATCAAGAGCTCTGGGGTCATTTTAAGAGCCATGTTGTAGCAATGTTCAGAGCGACCTGCGTTTCCTGAAGAGGTGAAGAAGCCGTTGTTAGAGTTAAATGTTGCTTAGTGATGTTTGACTTCTATTACTGGTAACGCGTTGGAATGTATATGGGCTTCAACTGTGACTGCTTAGAGTCCCTATCCTCAGATCTGACAGCACAACACAATGTTTTTCAGGACATTGTGCGATTTCTCCCATTTTCCATGGGTTTTTCAAAGCTTAAGAACTGGTCTAAAGGTTTTCAGGTTTTTCAAGATGTGTAGGAACCCTGTATCTGAGCTTACTGTTGTCTTTCTAATTTGAAAATGTTTCAATACACATACGTAATGACTATGCAATCTGTGTCTTTCACAAGTTAATAATTATTTGTCACCCACCACAAATAATTTATGGTGTGTGTAGGGGCGGTGTGTGTGTGTGGGGCGAACATTTAACACATGTAATCATCTATCTGCAGTATTTGTACCGTAAACATGGCTGTGGGACATTAACAATCAGAGTGCTGACAGTTAGTGGGCTGTAACGGAGGTATTTGTCCCACGGTGGCTGTGAAGATGCCACTGAAGAAGCAGTGCATGAAATATATGCAGCTGGATTCTCCCATGAGCCTCCTCCATGTAGTCTCTGCCAGTGGAACACGTTAAGGTCTTTGTGCCACAGTGTTGCTCTTAGGATGCAGAGCAGTGTGTGTGTGTGTGTGTGTGTGTGTGTGTGTGTGTGTGTGTGTGTGTGTGTGTGTGTGTGTGTGTGTGGGGAGGTAGCTGGATTTAGCCCAGCTAATCAGATCAACTTGGCATGAAAGACAAATAGGCCTCAGGCATTAGTGTGCTCAGCCTATTTAACTGCAGCATTCTCATTCTAACAGGTCACTGCTTAGTTAAGAACCTGCACACATCTCTGCAAGCTCTACATACTAAACTGAGAGCAGCCACGTCCCTCTGTATTCACTGATGTTAATACTCCATGATGAGCCATAAAGCTTTTATAAGTTTCTACACAGCAGCGCTAACACACAGCCACTTCCTTGTTACACTTATGATAGAGTTGTAGTTGCCAAGTACCGCAGGAATCACTGCAGTGCTTCTCACCAACCACTCCAGAATAAACTAGCTTCATACAACACATAAAACCACATTTCTTCTCCTCCACTTTTAGTTTGATTTGTCCAACTTTGAGAACTTAGTCCGTGAAATGTCCACCTCAACCACAGGGCAAAAAGAAAAGAAAACAAAAATCAGTAAAAACAGTTTCAACAGCACCACAGTCAATTTCTTATTGGAACAACTTCCTTACTGTACATGAGTCCCAAAACCGAAAGACTTCCAAAAGCATTTCTTCTTATTAAATCAGAATAAAAATGACTTGGAAACTAGTTCAATAGTAATCAATTTACATGAAGGATATGAAGTGAATCCCAACCAGATAGGGGAAATTCATTGTTGTGAAATTCTGTGCTATGATGGACCTGACTTAAATAAACCACTCCTGGGTAAATTATCAACATCTGAATCATCAAGAGTAGGCTTTTTAACCAGAGGTTTAATTACTGCAACCTTAATAAAAAGCCTGTGATACATATTGTGTTAATAAAGATAATTTGATCAGACCTAATATAGAAATGTTGATTAAAGGAAAAACATCCTTGAACAGTTGGAATAAGGTCTAGAAGACAAGGTGATGGTTTGCATGAAGAAACAGTTTAAGTTAGCTTAGTTCTTATTTTCTTCTATTAATGATGAGTAATAGGACGTTCTGGCCTTATGGAGGCTGTGTTGTATGTTAAATCAAGTATAACAGCTGTTTACTTACCAGTCTTGCCAAGAGCTTCAAATGTCATTGCATTTACAATACAAGAGGGCAGACTGGACGATACAGTGATTTGATATTGGAAAGTGGCAGGATGATGAGACAGGGGCTAGCTTGTTAGCATGCTAACTTAAGTATTTTTCTAGATGGGTGGAACATCATTTTTTTTGTAGCTTTCGTGAAATCTGTATTAATGAACATGTTTGTGAGTTGTACCACTGAGCCTCCTCTTACCCACTACCTTCCTCTTCAGAGGGGCCATAGTGTTGTGTGGCGTACACGACGAGGCTGCAGAAACTACCAACAACATCATCAAGGTTTGTGGGTGTAAAGTTGGTCAAGCTCCAAAGTGCCAGATTCTGCACTTCCAATAAAACAATCAACAGCACTCTTCTGATTAGACCTTTGTAACAGGCTTCCAACAACTCCTCCAGCCTCAACAACCAACAACCCTCTGATACCAAATCTGAAATAATGCCCATGGTTGTCATGGTTACAGTGATAAAGACACCGACTGTATCAAGAGTGGGCGTACCTACCTTTGTCGGCAGGGTTACTATATTAACAGTAATGGCTTGGTTAGGTTTAGGAAAAGATGGTGATGTGGATTAAAATAAGTACTTCCTCAATATTAGACGATCTTTGTTGTCATGGTTACAATAATAACAACATAGTTAACTTTGTAGAATGGTCATGGATACTAGAAATAATATAAACAGCTGGTTTCACATGGGAATGGAACACCACTTTCCTGTGTCATATTCATCCATCCACCTCAACCTCCTCCAGACGTGGACTTTGTCTCTCTTTATACTACGTCACTGTACTTTTCCCTTTGCTCCTGTCATCATTACTACGACCACTAGATGTCGCCTAGCAGCAAAACGTAACTATGGGTCATAATAACCTGCTGCACAGACGAACTATGGGGTCGTTTTTCACAGGACAGGCCAGGCTTCTGTTAGAAATGTGTATCTAAGCCCAAGTTGAGATAACCTGGATGACACATGATCAGTGTTATTTCCTCATACCTGTAAAAGATGCAGAAGTCATTATACAACTGGTGAAAAGTTTCTCAAGAAGGCATATGATGGGCCAGAGGGAAGAACTGAGATACAGCTCAATACCCTCCATCTTAATGCTCAGCAATTCTCCTTCCTTCAGCAGCTATTGTGAATTGACCCTGAGTGGGGCTTTAAACCCTTAATTATTCCACTGAAGCTCCTCAATGACCGAAAAAAGAGCAAATTATTTTTGCACAGCGTCACAGCCGTTAGGTCGAAATGCTCTTTTTAATGAATTGAGTCGCACATTTTAAAAAGTGAGCATCTAGCAGATATTTCAGAGTGAACATCTCATATCATTGCTATCATCATAGCTCATATCATTAATGCTCCATACATTCCTTCTTCACACGTTCAAACTGTCATTTCTGATTAACTACATTCTGCAGGATGTTTTTCTCTGCTTTACTTTATTAACTGCTAATTCCCTGAGGGGGTGATCAAACTTTCATCTCAGTTTATCTCAACATATGTTAAAGAACAAATGTTATATGTAATGTAAATTGGCAGCTGAAAAGGTCACAGATAACAGTTTAAAGAATGGGAATTGTTTTTACATCGAAATGATTGTTTCATTTTTACATTTTCAATGCATTAAGAGCAGAACTGTAGTGCTCAAAAGCCCGTGCTGATTCCATATTAATACATAATTTCATTTTGGTTGTCCTTAGTGTTATTCCAGAAAGCCATTCACTGCAGAATTGGGCATTGAATGTGCTTTTATGTTGGGAGACCATTAGATTTTGTTTGTGTGTCTGATAGCACTGTTCCTTCCCCTCCTCTCCAATGTAATTATAGCCATTAGGTGTCCGTCAGGGTGTAGCATTGCCAATACAAGTTGACAGCTTCTGCACACTTGCACAAGTTGTTAATCACTCCCCCTTTACTCTATAGTGTCTATTTCCAGTCAGACATGGAGCTGGCTCCTGGCAGAGATGGTGCAGGTAACTTTAAAGCCTTAAAGACAGAGTCTGTGAGTGAGATTAAAGGCTGATTCTTGCCAGTAATTTTATTTACAACTGTTTGTAGAAACTATAAGTCTCTATCTTCAAACTGCTGTCATATAGCTCCAGGATCTACAATCTCTAATTTATCATTTAACACTGCACATAACAAGCAGATCAGTGTGAGTACCTTTAATAATTATTGAAATCATCTCACATAACACCAGGGGCCGGTTTTCTCACCAAAATAGACTTTGACTATGTCTTAGATATATCAAATAGACTTCAGACTTCAATAGAGTTAGATAGACGTTTGATAGACATTTGAATTCTTCTCAACTATAGTTCTCGACTATATTAAGATAGACTGTGGCACAATGAATTCTGGTAAATTAAGATTTTTTCAAAATAGAAAAATGGCCGACCGAGGAACCACATCCAACCTCTCAGCTCTGTTTACCTTAGCAGAATATGTTTGTCTTTCAATTTCAAAAATAATTTTTGTTTAAGTCATTTTTTTGGGCATTTTTGTCTTTATTCATATAGCTACAGTGAGAGACACAGGGAAGTCAGGTAGGAGAGAGGGTATAAAATGCGGGCCACGGGTCGGACTGGAACCCGGGCCGCTGCAGGTAAGACTAAACCTTTGTGGTACGTGCTCTACCAGGTGAGTCGCTGAGCTGCCGGGGCCTACATTACTGATTTTTATAATTAGACTGCTTTCAGGGTGTTTGTACTGGTTTTAATCCCCTGGTGTGTTTGTTATGGAGAGGAGGACACCTCTGTGGATAATTCAGCTGCTGGTAAAAACCTGCTGAACGTCTGCTTCATAAGTTATCAGAGAAACAATCAGAACAAAGGTTAGCATCAATGTCAGCTCCAACTCTTTAACCATTAGAATCACCGGATCTGTTTGATTTCCCACTGTGTTTAAAAAAATCACTTTCCTCTAATTAATCAAAATAAATGTGGGTAAGTCTTGGTGTGTGTATTATCTGTTGCTTGTCTTATCATAGTATCAGTGTTATTGTACACATTTAAATGTGCCCTGATATGACTGACTAAATACAACCTTTTTGATCAACTAATTAAAAAATGTATAGAAACGCTTGTAGTAAAATGAATCAGTGCATATCAGGAGTTTCATTGTCTCCTGAAATCTAGGCCATCATCTGCCCTTCAAAGTGTATTTGGGATGCTGAATAATACATCCTGTGTAGTAATATTTGGGGAGTTGTGTGTTTTTTTTATAAAGCAGCTTCAGAGCTTGCCTCAGGCACTACCTTGGCTGGAGTCTGCAATGGTGAAACAACATAGCAGTGGTCATAATATCCCCTTCGATACACTGATCTGAGAATGTAGATGAGAGTGAAGACTTGTAGGAACACTCTGTACATGTGCACACAGCCTTAAAATAAACTGCGGCACTCCTTCCTGTTTTTGCTTTGTTTCACTCTGTAGCTGCCAGTGACAAAAGTTAATTTGGGCCCGTCAGGAATGATAAGCACGCATCACGCTCAGATTAAAACTTAATGTGCTTTTGCCGACTGGCTGCTCGTCAGCGGAATGGCCAAAACAATAGGAGCCAGCGCTGTGGAAAGCAAAGTGGATCTGAGCTCCATCCAGTCTGAAGCCCAGAAAAAGCCTAGAACCTCTCCCCAAAGTCAGCCACAGATACTTGTATGTCCTGCAGCCAGTAACAAGTGCAAACAACCTATCAACTACTTCAACCAGCTACCAAATTGTTGCTCTTACTCTCTGCTTCTTGTTCTCTTGTGTGCATGCAAATCTCCTCCGGTTAAATTCTTAGTTGCAAATGGATTCATTAGTCATACATGAGTGCATCAGTCACTTTCAGAGTGAGACGTGGCAAATTAACACACAGGTATTTGTCTTAGTGACACTGCTGCATAGAAAGTTAAGCTGTTACTTTAAAGCTGTCACAAACTTTAATGGTGTCTGCTGCCTGTTGTGAAGATCCTCTACAGATAATTTCATATGAATTTGATTAGGGACCGGGTGGACAGGCGGCACTGACCGCTGGAGGTTTCTGGGGCAGTACGACTGGAGATCTGAGTCAAATTTAAATGCACAGGAGGACAGAGACTCAGTGAAGAGTTGGAGCTGACATTGATGCTAACCTTTGTTCTGATTGTTTCTCTGATAACTTATGAAGCAGACGTTCAGCAGGTTTTTACCAGCAGCTGAATTATCCACAGAGGTGTCCTCCTCTCCATAACAAACACACCAGGGGATTCAAACCAGTAGAAACACCCAGAAAGCAGTTTGACTTTCAAAATCAGTAATTCGGGCCCCGGGAGCTCATCTGTCAAAGTCAATGTTGAGCTTCAGACAAACAAAACACTGACATAGGATCATAGAGGATATGATCAATGAATGTATTGTTACCGTGATTAAAATCACAGATTTCTCTGGTTTGAGAATTGATGGAAACATTTGGGATAATCTAATAACACAACTCAACAACATATAGAACATAGGTCTAGATGTTTTTACACATTTTACTGTGGAAAAGTTACTTATATCAGATGTCTATCAGTGAAACTGATTGTGATTTTAAGTAAGGTTTATATATTAATAATAGAAAAATGTGCACGGCATATTATCATGGTAGACTACAATTGCTGTTGAAAGCATGACTGCTAGTTTCATCATAATTCCTCATTTACTAGACTGATAAATGATATGTACATTTTTTTTCTTTTTAATTACGAATCAAAAGCAGGACAGCACTCCACTTAAACTTTTGACTCATGCATTATACGGGTGTTTAGGGCCCCGCCCCTCCTCAGTGCTACAGTCAAGCACAGGTGAGTGGGAAAACATAAACAAGTGCAAACATGTCGCCAGTGAGACGACTCGTACCCCGAAGAGCTTGCAACAAAACACAAACCTCGCTAAATAGAAATCGTATTATCTCATCTACTGTATAAAGTCATTACCCACTTTACTCTGATTACTCCACACTCTAAGGCTCAAAGTGCAGTTTGTGTATTTCAATGATCAGAATAACTTCATAATTTACGTTTACTTCATAAACTTAGAAACAGAATGAACCATAAAAAGTCACAGATTAGTTTTTCTTTTTTTCTGTCAGACTAACGAGACGATTAAAGATTCAGCAGAGCAGTTAATTAAACTAGCATGAGTGGTTCAGACAGTCACGTGTTTGATTGATATGATGATTTGTTCATTCATGTGCATTGTAAACATATTTAATCATTAACAGGCTGTAACTTATTTATTTGACAGAGCAGAAAACTGGTCAATCAAAACTCACGGCCATTTTATGTTTTCCTCTGCCTGTGATGCATAAGGAAGATGTTTACTTTCATTTTCGGAGCCAGACTCTTGTGAAGCAGCTTCAGACGGCGACAGGCGGAGTAGAGATGTCGTCACGGCGACAGCAGTGTCAACCTGAGTGACTGAGGATGGCCCCGTCAGCAGGCAGCCGCACGTCTCATAGTGGTGTTTACTCGTTTCCCAGCTGAAGGCTTGTGTATGAGCACTGACAGGGAAAGATGCAGCAGTCACGGTGGCATTAAGGAAGGTGGAAGGGATCAGCTGTCACTTGGAGATCTTTTTATATGAAAATCCGTAGGCTGGAAGAGTACATGGTTTGTGGAGATTTAACTTACATCAGAATGAATTTGTTTATAAGCATTTCAATAAAAAAAAAGGAACAAGGAGGAATGGCTGGAATTATTCAGATTTATTTTAATAAAAAACTTTATTCACATTAAGATGTAGTGTTGTACTACCAGCGTGAGAAAGATGAATGTACACTACGATACTACACTTACGTTGTTTATGCCCTTCACATGGCTTCGCAGTCACAGTAGTATTGCTTAATCATGGCATTAACACACTTCAGCTAGCCAACTCAGGAGCAGGGGGGGGGGGGCGTAGGCTGGGAGCAGATTCTGGCTCAGGATCTGGCAGGGCGTCGTTTGTGGCGCTGGGCGGCTGAGTCTCTGTCGAGCTGGACAGCTTAGGGGATCAATATGTCTGAGATCCACACTTCCCTCTAGGGGCGCCAACACTGAGATACCTCCTGGCAAAAGCAGGGCGAGTCCCGGGGGAAAGGAGGCTGCTCAGGGTCTTCAGAGACCGGATCAGACAGGAGGCTAGCTGACTGGAGTGCAGTGCTCTAGGTTGGCTGACTCAGGAGCAGGCAGCAGGTTGTCAGACTCTGAAACAGGCTGCTGGCTAGCGGACTGGGAGACTGGCTGGGAATCAGGGGCGTTTATGAAGTCCTTAATGAATTCTTCAACCAAGGCTTGGAGGATGCGTGCCAGCCTCTTTGTACTCCCTACTCCCTCTGAACCCAGTGCTGGACTAAATGATTTTGTGCTTTATACATTATCTGTGCAGTTTTAAAATTCAACAGATCATGACATTTTAAAGCATATGAATGAATAAACAGTGGGTTGATTGGTTCATAATAAATTGATTGGTGATTCTCATAGCTTTCTTCTGCAGCATGAAAATTGAGTTTGTGTTCCTTTTACAAGTGTTTCCCCATATCTCCACACATTAAGTAATGTATTACTTAACATGTCACCTACTTTCTTGATCTCTTGCTCTTTCATTTGACGTTTGATTTTGTCTGACATCACCACTCACACTGTGACACTTCAAGTGATATGTCAAGTTCAACTGTGACAAAAAAAACATTTAAAATATCTTAACCTGTTTAAAGTGTATAAAACCACAGTGTGAGGAGTGTGTGTAGTCTTTTGTGTTTGGGTGAAACTGGACTGGAAAGCTGATGTTTGGTGTATCCTCTTACAGGGATGGCCCTGTAGTCCACTGGAAAGCTGTGTCCCTGTCTCAGCTGTTAAAAGGTGAGTAAAAAGTTCCTCCAGTCAAACTTTGAACAGTAACCTGTTTATCATTATGATAACATGGAGCTTTAGTAGAGTTTGAACGTTGTAAGTATATCATCATTACTGTCCTGGATGTGATTTGGTGCATGTTGTCTGCAGAACTTCAAAGCAAACTTGGGATCTTGCTTTTAATCCTGTTAACACTTCCAGACTTAAGTTTGTTCGTCTAAGTATTAGAAGATACACGCTGACTCCATAAAGCTCCACAGAGTGCTGGATTTGAGGGCTTATGTTTGAGGGAGGATAAGTTCGACCAAAAACTATCCAAAACTCTGGACTTAGAGTGTTTTCAGGTGATGTTTTGGATCTGGGAAGAGCCGCTGCCGCAGCTGCTCATGACTCAGGGAGAGAAGACAGTTTTCAGGAAGTGAGCTAGGAGCAGTGGCCCTGTAATCCACGCCAGTGATGGGCAGTGTGTGTGAGGCTTTAGCTGGACCTGATGAAGGAGAAGCTCTTACAGGCCGAGACGACCATGATCTAAGTAGGCAGCCAACGAGGCAGCGGATTGAGGTCACGTCAGCCAATCCAGAGCCAACAAAACTTAATGCGGCTGGCTGGGCTCGTTCTGCAGACTTGTGGCGATGGGACAGTTTTTCGGGGTCAAGTCATGCCTGGGCGTGAAATCAGAATGGAAACGTGTGAAGCAGGAACTTTGTCGAGGTTTCATATCTCAACCAACTTCAGGAAGTTTCTGCAAACATAAATTTGACTTGTGTTGTGTACTATGAGGAGACTGACTCAGAAGGAGGAACGGGACATTTGTATTTGTGACAGTGTTATTAATTTTGCTCTTTTGGTCGACAGCTAGAAGACCATCAGGGTTCATTGAGATGCTTTGTTGTGTTGTTTATCTCTGCCAAAGCGCTGCTGTGCAGACTCCCTGATCATCTGACAGTTTTCAGAGACAAGAGGAGGAGGATCCGTTGAGATTATTGCCAGCAGAGCCCCCAGAACCCATCCTGTGATGCACCACAAGCCACCGATCCATTAATTATACCTTCCACAAACATCAAAAGGGTTTTCTTGGCCAAGTGTCATGGGGTGTTGATTGTATTCATGAGTGCACATGACATTGGATGCTTCATATTCAATGAGCCTTACAGTCTGAGGAGGTCACAGTGCCTCCTCACCCCCTACAGCTCATTTTTTGTGATTGGAGCCTCATGAAAGTTGTGTTTCCTGCTTGTAGAGCCAGCCCATGGTATAGCACACACCTGTCTCTTAAAGGGATATTTTTCATAGTCTTTTCTATTTTCCTTATTGGTTATAACTGATTGTGTCTGGTGTCTGTGGCTCTGTGGCAGCTCTGCTGAAGGTCGTTGCTAGCAGCTAGCAGCCTGGTGAATAGTCCCTCTGCCTATGGCACTGGAGGTGTCACTCTGACAGAGGGCCTCATTAGAAACAGCTTCCCTGCAGACCAGTTTCCTCCATGGTGAGAGAACAGACACCTGGAAACTGTGTCTTTAAGCTGAATCGATTTCTGCTGCACACCATGCGGACTGCACCCAGTGATGGTGTGCAGGCTGTTGCAAAGATTTTATTACTGTATACTACCACATGACCATAATATATCAAGAAGGAGGAGAGAGGGTGGTAATAGGATTATCGATCAATACTAATACTTCAGTTACTTTAGCAGGTTGTAGGTTTTCTAGCTGTCTATTGCATTGACAAGGACAAAAGGCCAAAAGCTCTCGAACATGATTGAGACAAAATAGTGCGACACTTCCAGTATTTTTAACGGTGATGTACCTGTTCTTTATTCTTTATGGTTTCTATTCACCACAACAACAAGTCAGTGTAATGGGGTGAGTGAGTGGGGTCTGTACCACATGATGATCCAGGCTGAGGACAGTGTTCATGTTGCTGTTCCTCCTGGCTGTTGTGTGAGGTCAGTATAGGTTCCAGATTTAATGCTCTTTTCTTTTCTTTTTTTTTTTTACATTCTTTTGTTTTGAAGAAATAAAGTAACACTTAACAGCTGCTGCAGTCACAACCCACACATGCACTCCACCAGGTGAACCACCGGGGCCCGAGACAGACTATGTTTCTTATTGAGTCTCTCACACAGAGCACAGCCTCCGTCTGGATCCACAACAGTTTAGTCTTTATTTACTTCAACTCCAGAAGGTAACAGACTTTCATTAGAGGCAGGTCTTTATGTCTCACTCCCTCTGTTTGATACGTAGAGTTGGTCATAGCCGTTAGTACGAAGCCTCGTTACCGATGTTCGCTGTGTCTTATGTTTATTCCTCTGCCTCCTTCAGTAATAATGATACATGGAAGGAAAGTAGTTTATTTGCAGCCGGAAAGCCAGAGCAGCTCAGTAGACTGTGGCTCAGCACTCTGCTGACCAGTTGTGGAAATATCATCACTCAGTCAGTCAGTCATTCAGAGTGTTTAAGTTGTAACAGAGCTTTTCCAAAAACTACCTCCAGGATGTGTAAATCTGGAAACCTTGGCTTGGTGTTTAGTGTGTACAAGGTTGAACAAGCTCAATGACCTGAGTGACAACCTATAGTTGCCTCTTATTTAAACCGTGAGAACATATAGATGAGTATGATCAGGGGCCAGTTTCATAAAGATGTGTCAGACTGGTGTGTAGTGTTGGTCCAGTCTTTTAAGACAAAAAATTTAGACACTTTACCCCCAGGCTAACTCAGGCCTAAGACCAGTGTTACCACGGTAACAAACAATGTACCCAACAACAAAAAACAGGAAAACATGGTTTGGGGTTTGCTAACATTTTTATAAAGAGAGCAAAGAGAAGGGAAATTATAAGTAGCAGCCCTCTAACGTTTCAGTCGATGAAAACGCCTTATTTCTTAACAAGGCTTTTGTAAGACTATTGTCTCATTTACGGTTTGCAGGCATTTCTGCTTCTCTCTCTCCCTTCCTCTTGCTCTCTCTGCTCAGTGTGTCTTATATTTAGTTGTTCCTCTGCCTCCTTTAGTGATAACATTACATTTAATAAATGTAGTTTGATCACTGTAATGGAGGCGAGGCTCAATGAACTGGAAGCGTGGCTCTGTACCATGGAAACCCAATTGTTAGCTGCTGTAGTTAGCCTGCCCCCGGTTAACGTTAGCTCCCGGTAGCAACCTATACATGGTCCATCCATATACTAGGTTTTTTCTTAGTCTTGTTAAAATGATTGGTTATGAATTGTACCATGAAGGCTTAGTCCTAATCACAGCGACCCGGGTTTGAGTCCGCTCCATGACCCTTTGCTGCATATCATCCTCTCTCTCCCCCTCTCTCTCTCTCTCTCTCTCTCTCACTCACTTTTTTAAAATAACTTTAAAAAGTGATGAACCTGCTGAGACACACTTGTTGTTCAGCGCTTTGTGATTTTTTAAGTTAAAAATATTCAACAACAAGTGCGTCCCAGCTGGTGCATCACTTTTAAGTGTCCCTTGGAAACACTTGTGTTGTGTTGTGAGTATTTACAGCTCATGCTTTGTCAAACTGATAAAGATTTTTTCTTAAGTTGTTTGTGTTTTGTCTATTTGCATGTGTTTTCTTAAGAAGCAATGCTGAGCTCTCAGGGCAGATAAACCTACACTACAATGTCTCTCTTAAAAGGACGAAAATACTAATGAGGACACAAATCGCTTTCACATGAAAACAACATTTTGAAATTTAAATGGATTCATGTTGAAATATTCTGAACCTGCAGCTCTTCTAATGGTGGTAGCTCTAAAACAACTCTACTCTCTGTGTATATATATATCTATCTCTATGTGCCCTCTATGTATCTTGGTTCTGTTAAAAACATATTGATGCTAACATAAAGCATGGTTTGGGTGGTTAGCTTATCACACAGTTCCCAATGCATGTCTGCAGTGCATTCACACAGTAATGGAAGAATGGGAAGAGCACAAAACCCTCGTGTGACATTGATCCCAATGCTTGTTGTGCTACATATTAGTAGCAGTTCATTTACAGTGGCAATGGATACAAATGTAATTAGCTTTATCAACTGAATTAGAGTTGATCGTGATTTTTAGTTTTAAAACTGCGAGTCCGGGTGGGTTTGCAGCCGTGTTTCCTTGTTGACACTTTCACAGCTGTTTTAGCCACCTCAGTGAACCATCATCTTCATCACATCATGCATCACACATTCTGCACTCTTCTACAATCATGATAGGTTCAACTGCAAAATTAGGCTGATAAACAGACTGAACTGCTGTTGTGTTTTCACTTCATCATTCAGTCTGATGTGTTCAGCTGGGGACAGCAGAGCTGTCGATGAACACAACACCAGAATTATTGGAATTATGAGGTGTAGGTGGCATCTGAAACCAGGCGGTGAGGCGCTTTCCTTTGTGTTTCTTGTTGCTGTGCAGATAATGGAGGCAGGCTGCTCCCATCCTGGCTCCATAGCACTGATTAGGACTGGCAGTACTACAGTATTCACAGACTGTGAGGAGGGGGTAGAACTGTTCAAGGGCAGCTAATGCATTTATTTGCAGTGCATGTTCCTGAGAGGGCAAGAAATATGTTAAGCATAAGAAACACAACCAGGAAGATGGAGTGTTGTTATAGGGTGCGGCTGCACAGAGTGTCCAGTCTGATGATGCTACAGAGAGAAGTGAAGGTTCTCCTCAGACTGCAGCTGTGTGCTGATGCGTAACCACTTTTCCTGTGCTGTGTACTCGCCGGGCGCCTGCAGTCGCAGCTCTCACATAAAAAGAGGATGTGGAAGGTATGAACAGTGTATCGGTCAGCACCTTTCAGTCCACCACCGCTGTAGACTTTAAAACCCCCACTCCTATTCCCTAATGTCCCCAGACGTTTCTGATTACGAAGGCACTCTTTGACCACAAGAATTTATTAATAATTCACAGAATATTTGCATGCACTCACTAATAGAAGGCCCCATCCTGTGCCTTTGCTGCATGTACTGTATCCTGTTAGTGCCCGAGTGGCTGCAGTTTGTTTGAGATTGAAGTAACAGAACATTTTCTTTTCCTCTATTGACTAGTTACAGACATCTTTATTTAAAAAATGGTCAAAAGTCTGTATGAGGTGTGACCTCATGGCTACATATGCAGGGCGTGTCTGATATGAGCATTAGAGAGTCTGTTGACCCAGTGACGGGCCGTCTAATGTCTCTTACGGTACATGATGGTTCGTCATATAGGTAATTTGCATAAAGTTGAACATTTCTGAACTGCAAATACTGAAGCTGCTGGAACCTTCAGAGTCTGTGAGTGGTGGACAGGGCGAGCACATTTTTCCAAGGTTCAGTTCACAATCATTACTATCCTTCCGAAAACGTGGTCTACAAAGGTGTGGTTCCGTCATAGACCACGAAGCCCGAACCAAAGCGAGATGGTCTGGTCTACAGAGGATTTTCACTTTGTGTCACCAGCTGTGCCGTTGCGGCTCCTGTTGCCTAGCAACCTTGACAACAAATAACTTTATTTCACAGAAACTTGAGGTTTTAACGCCCTTGGTTAGCTATACCGTTAGCTGTTGAACTGAGCTGAAACCCAATACTGACATTTAGAAGTGAAATCTTCAGGCTCTCTGTCGGTGTTGTTTGCTGCCTTATTATTTTCATTACCAGCACGCAATGAATCTTGGGATAGGTCGGGCCACAAAGGATCCACCTGTTGGTGCCTTCATGGCCCAGGAAAGGAAGTGTTAGAAATGGGATCTAGTCACGCTGCTTCAAATGCAGTCTCTGAAGGATGAGACCCATGAATTTGGACACAGCTCATATGTGTGAATGGAGGGTTCGATGACTGACTGCAAACTGTCAAACCTGAAAATGAAAGTGAGATCATGATCTTGGAATGTCACAATCTGCTTTTAAGGCCTGGTCGGGTGGCTAGATCATGGCACAGCAAACATCAGCACGTCCTAACGTGGTGGTGATAACAGGTGATGACTGTAATTGATAAATTAGCAGTTATCACCAGCACGGCAGCCAGACAGTAACATGCTAGCATTAGTCATTCCCAACAGCTCGTCAGGCTAGCTTACTTGCTAATTGTTACCTAATTGTTAGGAAGCCAGCTATTCACTAAAAGGACCCTGAGTTATCATTTTCTTCAGTTACAGGGGAGTAATCAGTAATAGATTAGCTTTTCAAAGTAACTTTCATAACACTGTTATTTATTGTTAGTATGTTAGGTGTGGAGGATGGTGATAAATACATTTGAAATTCTAGTAGTACAGCTATGGACTGGGATTTGAATGCTGTACAGTGTCACCTACAGTTCCAGAGTGTCTGCTCAGTTACCAAGTACCACAGAAGAAGACATGCTGATATAACCCATCAGGCACCTTGGGAGATTCCACTCACTTCCTGATTATGTAAGTTAATAGACACTGTAACTGTGATAACGGAGACTGTTTTCACATTCTTTGGTAGCTAAAGCCGTTAGAGGGAGTGAAAACATTGTCTTGGGCATAGAGAGTTTTAAGATTATTTCATGTACGATATCATTCGTCAGCCATGTTGGCTGCTCTGACATAGGTTGTAAAGGTTTTAGGGAACAGCAGATGGTTGTGTTTGGCTCTTTATTTTGCACATCTGTGTGGTCACAAGGCTTCATGCTGACCGTCACCGTGCAGCCCAAAATGTATGATCTAACTCACAATTACACTTAGCACCTGTATTTGTATGATGATGGCAATTAAAAATTGTATTAAGAAAATAAAGAGTTTTGTCATTCCTTTGTAAAAGGAATGGGCGATGTGTCATAAGTGTCGTCGATAATATCAGCATCATTCAGTCAGTCAGGCTGCAGTGTTGTGTTGTCGAGTTTATATCAGATATATTGAGTAGTACAGCAGTACAGTGGACTCAGTAGGAGAAGGCGGATGAAGTGAGAGCCACGGTATTGAAGACCTCATACATCCTCATGAAAGCAGTGTACTTGGTGGAGGGCTGGATAAGAAGTGCAAGTATGACATTGGTGTAATGGGTGCTTATCAGTGAGGGAAGAGGGTGCATGTGAAAGACCGCTAGCTCTCCTTGAGTTTCACAGATTGTGATAACAGCAGTGGGAAGTAGATACGGTGTGTGTGCACGGTGTTGGCTCTTCCCCCGAGGGAAGGAGTGCGTATCGCAGTAATGAATTGCAGAGGAGATGACCCTGTTGGGTCTGCTGCCTGCTGTGAACACACATAGTGGATATATTGTGTTTCCCTTAGGCATGTGGACTGACTAATTGGCAGATGGATAGCTAAATTCAAGTTCTTCAGTGGTCTACACTAGTCTGTTGAGTCCGGTTCCTGCTGGCCTCATTTTGTCCTTAACTGTTTTTATCCAGTGTCACATTAGTTTATTGTATCTCTTTTGTTTTCCCCACTGTGGACAGCGTGAACCTAAACAGTATGATGCCCTGAGGTAAAAGAAAGCAAAGCTCCAAAGTTTCTGTCACACTGAAGATAAACAGGGAGCTAGTGTCAAAGAATGCAGATACCTCTCTCCTAGAGGTTTTTTCTCTGAACAAGGTAAGCTTCTGCAAGTTTCACTCTAATAAGTGTGGCCAGTTGCAATGGGCAGGGAGAAAAACACTTGGTCGACTAAATAAAATTTCAGGTCATTCTTTGACTTTAACCAGCTCGTCAAGTCCTCCATATTAAACCACCATTTGATTTTACACCCCTGCGAGCATCTTTGTTTAGTGCCTTACACATCAGTGTTGTGTGTTGTTGTATGAACGTAAATGTTTTCTAATCTGACGCCTCTGTGGTAGTTAGGTTTAGGGAATAATCATGGCTTGAGTTTAAATAAACTTCATTAATATTAGGGATCCTTTAACACCATGGTTAAAATATTTACCATGTTGTACAAGTTGAAGATCAATAATTAGCCGTTTCTCAACACAGAGAAGGCAAAGTCCGGACTCCTGTACTTGGGAGTTCAAACTTCACAAGTTCACCTCAGAAGTCCAGACTACCGAGGACAGGAGGACCATTAGTACCTGGAGCAGCAGCGTTCTTCCTTATATCAGACTGTACTGTGACACACTCCTCTAAACTCAAATCTCCACAGAGTGTAGCAAAATATGCACTTCATATCCAATCTGTAATATATATGAAAAATTTAATGAACTTTACTATGAAGCACTATATATTATATTATATATACTACTCTATATATTTATTTTTGTTGAGATGTGCTGGTGTATTTGTAGAGAAGCTCACAGAGGCAGAGCTGATGTAAACTCTCAAAATCAATCATGTTCTTTTTAGCATCTTCTCAGACTAACCAGCAGCAACAAATATTATATTACAACTCAGATCAATTTTCATCTTCCAAAAGTCATTTTTATCATGTTTAAAAACACTGCAGACACAGAGCCGCGGGCAGATGACCAACGGGCTGCAGGGATAACACTACTGCGACGACGGTAGAAACGACTGTTTGGTTGGAAATGCATTCTGGGATACTAAGCTGTCCCAAGTCCACACATGAACCGATGCATCCTGGATAAAATTGGTGGAGCAAGAACACCTCAGGATATTTGATCCGTACTTGGGTAGATGTAGACTTTGAATTGGAACAACTTGGACTGAGACTGACATTTCACAAGAATACAAGAACACAAGTACAGAGAAGAACGCAGACTGAGGAACGGCTATCATCATAGTTAAATGAAATGGGAAATGAGCAGTGGTCTACTCTTCTGTTCATCCATCAATCCAACCCAACCACCTCCCTCTACAAACTTAGGTGGCTCTGGAACATCACTCTATGTCCTGCTTTGGTCCCAAATAACAATGTTCCCTAACCTGAAGAAAGTAGTTGTCTTTAACCCAACCCAACCCTTCTAAGTAGTTACTTTAACCCTAGTTTGACTCATCAGATGTAGGCTGTGGGTATTAGCCTGCCACTCTCCTCCCGTTCCTCTTCCCTTGCCTGCAAGATCCAAGCTTCAGCCTCCACACTGAAAACTGCGAGTTTTGATAAAGATCTGGATCATGTGCTGTTGCTCAGTCCACATGCTGTTCTTTGTGGTGTTTTCTTTGCAGGGGATCAGTCATTTTAACGACAGCGCTCACTTCCCCATGTGCAAATGTTCCACCAAGACAAGTTCCCTCCCAGCACTATTTTGCAGGGGCGCTGTCGCTGCATCCTGGGCTCAGTGCGAGCCAGAGTGTTTCTCCCCCACAGCAGAATGATAATAGGTGCAGCCAGACCATTACTCTTCAGACCTGACGCAGAGCTGTGGAGATAGATCTGGCTATATGAGGTTACGTTAACCCAAACCAGGATCTTCTATCTCTGCCTGAACCTAACCAAACCTTAACCAGATCAGTGGCTTGTACAGATCCACTGCAAGTAACACAGACTACAAGAAAAATGTTTCCAGGGGACACTAAAAAGTGATAACCACAGCTGGGACACACTTATTGTTGCAATGATGACTCATGAAGTTGCTGAGGTCAACTATCTGTCATATTATTCCAGAGATCTGCTGTTGACCCTGCATTGTTTCAGACGCTGTGTTGTGTTTTCAGTATTTGCTGCTCATTTGTGTTTTCTGCAGCATTTTTCTGAATGTATTGTCAAATTGGTGAAAATGTTTTCTTAATTTACTATTGTTTTGGTTATTTACTTTTTTTTTTTTTAAGTATATTTTTTGGGCTTTTTATACCTTTATTGGACAGTGCAGTGGAGAGAGACAGGAAACGGGGAGGCAGAGAGGGGAATGACATGCAGCGAAAGGCCATCCGATGCGGGATTCGAACCAGGGGCGACTGCAGTGAGGAATGTAGCCTCTACACATGGGGCGCCTGCTTAGACCACTACGCCACACGACGCCCCTATTTACATATTTTAGGAGTGTTTTGTGTTCTGCCACCGTACCGTTGTATGAATAATGATATTTTGTTATGTAGTATGTATGTATTGGCATCTATAAGAGGTCCGTGGCTCCGTCCTCAGGTCTCTGACCCTGTCCGTAACACAAGCAAATTGAGACACTGTAGATAAATGTAGTAGTAGCATCTAGCTGTTTAATACACTTTACTTACTTACTGTCAGAGGTTCTGAATTAAGACTGTATCGAGTTTCTATGGATCAATGCTAATGTTAGCTAGTTTTCTAACCTTGCCTTAAGTTACAGTTAAGCCAACTAATGTTAGCTAGCTTATAAGGCATCCTTTCTAATGTTAGCTCGCTGATAAGGCGTCCTTTCTAATGTTAGCTAGCTTATAAGGCATCCATTCTAATGTTAGCTAGGTGATAAGGCGTCCTTTCTAATGTTAGCTAGCTTATAAGGCATCCTTTCTAATGTTAGCTAGGTGATAAGGCGTCTTTTCTAATGTTAGCTAGCTTATAAGGCATCCTTTCTAATGTTAGCTAGCTGATAAGGCGTCTTTTCTAATGTTAGCTAGCTGATAAGGCGCCCTTTCTAATGTTAGCTAGCTGCTAAGGCGTCCTTTCATTTCCAATGTTGCTGTTGATTTCATTTCAAACATTTCAGAGAGAAATATTGTACTTTATTTGACAGTGACAGCTTTCAGTTCACTGAAGCGTGCGTCTGTGCTGTTCTGGGTTCCCTTTTCCCCTGGAGAGAAAGTTGACCCCCCCTGATTGTCGTATAATTCACAATCTGGTTTCCATTACCAATGAGGAGCTAGAACATATAGCACACTCTAGAGATGTGTGACTCTCATATCACCTGAATTTGTGCAGTGTGTCCACCACGGCCCCGACATGATGACTATCCTGTTCAGAAATCCTCTCCATCACTGTTCAGTCAGTGGGCTATGATTAGTGGCATTTTACAGACACTAAAGAGTCTAATAGTCTTTGTTTATATTCACTACAAAGCTGCACATTTGCTGCTGGCAAAGTTTACATTGCTTAAAACTACATCTTTTGAGTCATGTCATTTGTATTCTGTTTTTGAATTTGTAGGAATTCTGATGTTGCAGAGGGTGTTGCGTGCGTAAGCTTTGCAGCACTGTTAAAGATTTTATCTGTCAGAGTATCTGTACAAGTTGGCTTTTCTTATCATCATTTCAGTCGGAGCAATTATAAAGTGACAATGAAAACCACTTCTGTGACAGCAGCAAATTAAGAGATGTGTGTAAAGCGGTGTTGTTCTTTCAGCACTATAAAACCACAAAACCACCACCACCACTGCACTGCCATTCTCAGATGTTGCAGACAGTCTGTCTTTGTGATTCAATTACTGACCCTTTTGTTGAGCTGACAGCATTATCACATCTAACAGTTCCTCCCGTAGAGCCTTCACTCCTGTCGAGGTCCACAGGGGGACAAAAAATGTTTATTGGTTTCTTCAAGCAATATTCCCAGCTCACACATTTCACACTCTGCTGATCTCTAGACTTCAACTCAACTGCAGCTGTGCTCATCTAAATCATTTAGTTAGTAGTCCCCTGAACTGAAAACACATGGAGATGCAAAGTTGGTAATTATGGTAATTTTCTAATTCTCTACCATGGATGCCCCCATCCATGTTAGAGGAGTTTGGCCTTACTCCCCTCCATCTGGTCTCTTGCACACACAGTATATCTACCCTCCTTCTCTTCATCATATCAGCCAGCTCTCTCCCTTTTAACAGTCATAGTGCCAACATTTAATGCTGCAACTCTCACCACCAATCTCCTGCCGTTCTTCTTCTGCCCCCTATCCTCCTCCTTCGCCCAACAGTATGATCGTTTCCACTGGCACGCTGCTGGCCAACAGCACCGCTGGTGGTCGTTAGTAACCCGACCTCGACTGATCTGGTGTGGAAATCTGATTTATGATCTGCATATTTTCCACTCACTCCAACTGCAGTAACATGTATGAGTCGTGGCGGTCTGAGTGCCAGATGATATATACTAGGAACACAAGTCACATTAAATTAAAATATAAACCATTTGTGTGAAAGTTTGTCATAATTCCTGTGTGACGTCTTGAGTAATGGTTAAAAGGTGTATGCTGGGGTCACCGTGACCTTGACCTTTAACCTTGAGCCAACAAAATCTAATCAGTATGTCCTTTAGTGCAAATCAACATTTGCACCAAATATGAAGTTTGTTCCTTCAAGGCATTTTACTGAGATATTCGTTCACAAGGCCAAACCCGTGTTTTGTGAGGTCACCTGAGACATTGTGTCCACAAGAATGGGACAGACGGACATACGTACATACGGATGGACAACCTGAAAACAATATGCCTCTGGCTCTGGATGTCGCCGGTGCAAAGGCATAAAAAAAACTGATTCAAGTTGCAATGCAATGCATCAAGTGAAACGAATTACTGCAGACACAGATAGAGATGTTTCTTGTATGTGAATCTCTTTCACTGTGAGTTTGAACCAAAGCACTCAAACCTCTTAAAATACAAGAAGTGTCTGTGGAGTTAGTTTCTCCAGTCTGTGGCATTGTGCCGTTCAAACACTGTAAAGCCAATTACTGCAAAGCATTTCCTGAGGACACACGCAGCTGTGAGTCAGCATGGACCCTCAAATCAAATTTAAAACTGCATGATGAAACAGTACACTAAACTTTACAGCTACAACGAGAGCAATAAAGACATCAAACAACCAGGTCAAAGTCATAACTATCACGTCGCACAGTACATAGTCATATTCGCAATTTTGCGGATCCATTTCACCGCTGCACGGTACAGTTTAGTATGGCTGGAGAACAAATATATTAACATCAGTCAATAATAACACTCTGCAGTACTCGAAACTATTAATCTAAGTCCAAGGGTGGAGACAGTCACACATGATCTCTCCCTTTCTTCATGCCTTCTAAAGCCAGAGTGACATGTAAACAGCAGTTTAAGGGTGGATGAGGTTAATCTCACTAACTAGGTGACCTGTAACCGGGCTGGATTAAACTAGAACCAGGCCTCATTAAACATACAGATTATGGTGGTCAGTCATTAGCTCAGCATCATCTCCACCCAGCATTTAACTACAGATATAGTAGCAAGGGTATTCTACATATTATACAGACTCTCAGTATTACATAATACGATTTAACAGCCCCGCCCACTATACCTCACTTCTATACTTATAGACTTCAATGTAATACATTTTATTCCAGCATTCCTGACATCGTGTAAAGTAGGTGAAATAGTTTTTCAGATCAGCCAGCTGCATCACACACAGTAATGAATAAACAATAATATTAAAAAATATTAACCAACACATAATATCACACTGTTTTCCTGCGTAATGAGAACGAACCAGATGATGTCGCAGTCATGCTGCTGATGTCACCAGGGTTATCTCGGCTTCTTGACCCCGTTACACCGGGGGGGCATTTTTACCAGAGTCGAACAAATTATGCTGTTGCGTTGCATTGTGGGAAATATGAGATCCAGTGTGTTTGAAGGGGATTAAAAGTCTCATCCACTGATGCCTCTATTGTGTTTTTAATCACAAGCATTATAGAAGTGCAATTCTAGATAACTGTAACTCTCCTTCAGTACATTTTTATTCCTCCGTGCCTGAGTCTGGATAATCAGTGATGTAACCTGAAACTAGTTGTGGCGCCATAATTCTAGTTCTGATTACACTTTCATTCTTTTTACCAAGTAATATTTTTTAACAAACTTGTCATGGAGTATTTTTTGTTTGCTGCTGCATTTATTTTCTTTTTTCTTTTGTATGAATGTGTTAAAGCTGTTTACTATTTAAAGACAGAAATTGGTACTGACCATGTTCATGTATCCTGATGTTGTTTAATCCATAAAAGACCTATAACTAATCCGGAGTCTCTCTATAGTGAAAATGTCCAGTCTGCTGTGTGGTTGTCTCAGTGGGACTCAAATCCTCTGGATTTGGTAGAAGCAGCTGCAGAAACTCTGGTCCTGTATATGGATTTAGTATTAACAATTATTTTGTCAGTTTGCCAGTCTGTCTTACACTCAGTCATAATTTAATACAGTAAATTCTCAAATAAAAGCTGGTCATAATTACAAAAAGTAATTTCCACTGCACTAATCCCATCATTGCAACAACAGTTATGTCATAATCACCACTCTATACTTCTATACAGAGATACTGTTTCACTTGCTTATCATTTCACTTCTTTGCTCTGCTTTTGAGCCACTGAAGGACTCTGCCATATGATCCACTGGAAGGCTTTTAATGTGAAACACTGGTGTATCATATAATGTTGAGGAAGTCATTATTCTAACCCAAATCAGGATCTTCTCCTAAACCTAACCATGATAGTTATTATATTAACCGTGGCAACACAGTTATCTACGCCACTGTCAATACAGTCCATGTGTTTATTATTGTAACCATGACAACCAAGGTCCAGTACACCTGCCACCGTAGCGGCGCTATTTCAGGAGACAATCCTGTGGGTCGTATCAGAGGGTTGAAAAAAACGACCAGTGTTGTCGTTCAGGTTGGAGGAGGAGTTGGTGAAACAATTTCACATCAGATGAGGAGGGCATTCATCATTCATAATAAATGATTTGCAAGAATTTTATGCAAATTCTTTTCACGACATATTACAAATTGCACAAATACAGCTCTGAGGAAATGTAAGAGTTGTGAATTTGACATACTCAGAATCTGAAACATAGGATTACATTACAAAATCATTGAAATCTCATAGTTAAAATTCTGTGGTGAAATATGTTTCCTATGCCAGAGATGGCGGCCATGTCGAAATCTTGACATTTTGAGTGGCTAATGGGATTTTTCAAAAGGAGTGGCTCCAGAGGGACAAACATACCAGTTTCGGTTCTTGTATCCACATTTGAAAGATTATTGCAGTTACCTGCTGCACCAGTAGAGAAGCCTGACAGCTGAAGATCAAGTAGGAAAGGGGAGGTGGTGTCTATAGCCTTCTTCTGAGCTGTGAGGATCAAGGCGGGCAGTGCTGGCCAAATATTTCCCCTGCACAGCGCTGTCACTCATTACAGCTGCACACCTGTCCTGAGGCTCAGAGAATCCCATTAGCAGGAGCAGAGAGTGGATGAGGTCGGGCAAAGACATAGTCTCATCTTTGTTTTAATCAATGGACGGAGTCTGTGATTGCTTTTCACCCAGGTAGACGTGTCTGACATGCCGAATGGGCCGTTCACTAGTTTGTGTTACCACAAAGCAAATGGGCCACTCGCCTTTATCTCTGCTTTGTTCCTGTTCCCAAGGTTGACGAGTCCCTGTGGTTTGATCTTCAGTCTCCGCAGACATGGAGATTTATTTAGCAACACAGCTAACGTGTTGCTGTTAGCATCCGCAGTGAATAACAATTGGAGGACTGCAGATGCTCAATGCCACCTGTGTGTGTGTGTGTGTGTGTGTGTGTGTGTGTCTGTGTGTGTGTGTGCATGTGTGTGTGTGTGTGTGTGTGTGCGTGGTAGTGATAGTGGTGGCTAATATGTTTGTCAGACAGATCTCGGGGATGTTAGTTGATGTTATGCCCCTGTGAGGACACAGTGTTGTTGGCTTTAAGTCCAAAGTGTAATGAACATGCAAATACGTACATTACAACAAACTTCACAACACACAAACAGGGGGTTGTGGGAATTTTTCGGGAGTCCTGTGGGTCACAGGATTCACAGCTCACAGCCTGCGGACAATGATCTCGGTGGTCAACGATCATCAGAGCGATTGCTGATAGCTCATGCCTTTGCAAATGTCAAGGATACTAGGCTTGTTTTCCCATTAATGTATTAACTCATTATTATTATTATTATTATTATTATCATTATCATTATTATCAATATCATTATCATTATTATTATTATTATTTGTCATAGTAATTCAATATTAAATTTGATTTGCCCTGGCATAGTTTCATGCATATAACCACTGCTTACAACACTGACACATACACACTCCGATCAGCTGATTGTCACTACAGTGCTACTTGTTGTGTGTAGGTGCTGCGCTGTGATATAAGAGCGCAGGAGATGGACAGACAGAACGTTTAGTTCAGTTACTTATCCTGCTGCTTTTTGAGGTTCTAAATAGAACTTTGGGAACTCTGCTAACAGCTGTTTCTCCTTGTCTCCTCCTTCTGACCCAACCCCCCGGATGGGACGGGACAGGACGGGACAGGACTCATTCTTCAAGATTGGGACAGGATGGGAGTTTTTGGGGGGGTTTTTTCATGGGATTGGGACGGGACAATAATCTTTTATGGGAGCAGGATGGGTATGGTTGTGATTGAAAGTATTAAATAGGGAGGGTTAATTTCAATGGATGTTGGATTGTTTCGGTGGGCATCATATCAAAGTGTCTAAAACATGTTTTCCCTGCTGGCCCCGCCCACAGCAGTTCATCACTCTGCCGGTCCGCCTCTCTTAACTGTCAGCACTGACTGTGCATAACTACCTCACACAACCCCACCTCAAATAACCCGAACGATCCTTTTAATGAACCATGACATGTACATATGCACTGTCCCATTGAGAGATTACACAATTAGAAAAATACATGTATGGGACCTTTAAACTAATGGCATAATAGATGCGCATTGTCCAATACCATCCACACTGCCATTATTCACTTAAACTAACAAACACTAAACCGTAACACATCCACATTGCTATCACACCCATCCAATACAAAACGACCACAGACAAAACCTGCCTTCTTACTGAACAGCGGTCGGCACGTCTCTATCGCGCTCGGCCTACATGACCAGCAGCTAGTCAGTTAGCATGCTGCAGTTTGTTTAGACTCACTAAATTCACCTGCTAAAGTTATTCCTACACAGATATTTTACCTTCAGCGTGCTCCTTCTGACACTGTAAACACACGTATGTTGTTGAACATATTAGACATTGTTCTTACCTATAAGGGGAAAGAAATAAAGCAGACACTTTTAAGTCCAAAGTGTAACGAACGAGCAACACACTCCCCTACAGGAACTGGGGAGGCCAAAACAATCAAAACACAGCTCTATACTGAAGTAATGGATTGGATATAATTATATTTGGAGAGATTGAGAAAATTCCAAACTGTTATTTTAAATGCAGTTTTTCAAAATTTAGAGAAAGGGCATTAGAGTGTATTTCCAACACCTACTGTCATCTTTTTACATTCAGAGCAAAATTTATATCAATTACATTTACAGAGCAAAGATTTCCTCCCTGGAAATCTGCAGTCCTCTGTGCTGCAGCTCTTCCTCATCATCATCATCATCATCATCATCATCATCATCATCTACTGTCTGCGGCCTCACCTTGAATCCTTATCGCCGCGGTCTTCTCGTCCTTCCCGTTTGGAAAATGAAAAGGAAGAGTCACACCGGTGTAAATTGCAGATGTGAGTGTAATGTAGACGGGGAGTTGGTGGCTTGGGAAATTAAGGCTTGCTGATAGCTTGTGCTGAGAGCGTTATCACTCTTTAAATCATTACGTCTCCATTCTGCAATGCAAAGCTCCTCAGCAGCAGCTCGGACTGTGCAATGCACAGTTTTTATCATACCGTTGTATGTTTATATGTGTCTGAGGTAACTATTATATAAAATGTCATTTGAGATCTTTGAATATCCACTGACACTCTTTATCCCCCTCATCTCAGGAGATTTAATTTATTGCTTTTCAAACAATGCCAAGTACTGTTATATATATAACACAAAGAAATGCTCTTCTTCAAAGAGCATGGGGCCCAAGGACACACCTTTAAGTTGAGAACATATGCCCATAAAAAATGTACAGGGAACACCTGGGGCCCTATTTTAACAAGGTAAGCACATGGTCTAAACTATGGAGGAGCAGGGATGTAACAAAAAAAAGTAATGAAGCATTTCATATTTTAATAGGAATTGTAAAAAGAATTTATAAATGAACGATTAATCCATCAAAAAATACCCTACTCTGATTTAAAAATGGATTTACAAAAACTGCATGAAACATTCATTAAATACAACATTTATAAATACATTTATGAATTCATGAATAAATAATAGAATGTGAAAAACTATTTGAAAAGGCATTTTAAAAAACGGGAATACACACCTGGGTTCCCTTTTTCCAGCTGCTTTTCCTTTTCCTATTAGCTAATTGATTAGCTTAATCATTTAGCTTCTCCTTTTAGCCTGAAAATCCACAGTCTATCGATAAGATACGAGCGGTCAGCTCTCCAACCCATCAGAGAGCTTGTTACATCCCATGGACGAGGACTGTTTAGTCTGCTCTTACTAGCAGGAAAGAAACACAGTGGCAGGAGCATGGTTCAGACAAGGGGCAGTCTTTTGATTAATCATGGGTTTGTTTTGGGTGTAACATGCAATAAACCAAGCACAATCAATCCATCCATCACCAAGCCAAGTGCAAGGTGGTATACTGTGTGCGTCTCCATGCTGTATGTATGTGCAGGTGTGTGCTTGTCAGGTGATTTAATGAAGGTAAACACCGGCCCTGCGCTCTGGGCCAGAAGCAGTACAGGTATGTCATGGTGCAACTTTGACTTCACACCAGGTTTTTGTCGGTCAGTCGTTTTTCCGCTGCATCAAGATAATGCAATGCAGCAACAATGCACACCTCCGTTCAAGACCAACACACCCGTGGGTGCTCATATGGGTGCAACCGTATTTGCTATTTAAACAACATGGAAGCTGGACAAGAAAATGACAACTGTGTCAGTCTGAAACTAGCAAAGACACTTGTGCAGTGGGTGTAAGCTAAGGCACCAGTCATCTGTGACACATCAGTATAAATGGACTAATCACCCTTCCATGCTACAAAGTCTGTGTTCAGAAACTTAACTTTTCACTTAAAGGCAGGGTCATAGAAGATAGAAGCCCAATTACAAGTAAAAATACCAGTAACCAGGCCAAACATTCACTGATGGTTTCCTTTATTGGTACTGATGAGGTAAATCTGGGACTGAGGATTTAAGTTTTCATTGTTGTTTTTGTGAAAGAAAGTTTTAGATGTTTTGCTCTTTTAATATGCAGAGAGGTCTCTCTTTGCTCTGTCCTACTTTCATGAAGTTATTCTCTCCACATGTATACACAGAACGCAATTTCAGTAGGTAGGTTGTTGTTTTTTTCACATTTGCGTCTTTGCCATACTCGAGCACATCGTTGGCTGGTAAAGTGGCGACAGCGCTCTCTCTCTCTGATGTTTCCTGGTTACTGAGTGTGCCTTATATCTTTGTGTTTGATTCTGATCTAGATTTTTTCAATCAGATTACATAACATCAGCAGCAGAACACCCTGGGCCCAGAGAGAAGTTACTGTCCATCACCAGGTGCTGGTTGGCAACAGGATGTTTGGCCTCTTTTGAATCATCAATTTGCTCAGTTAACAACTGAGCGCACAGCAAGTGATGCAGCGGGGGTTTTTGTAATGTACAGCAGAAGACCCTCCGATCTGATCCAGTGACGACCAGTGACACTGATTCATTCTGTCACTGGTTTGCCAACGAACTACCACCCACCCACTGACAGCATGGCAGCAGTTAGCTGGCCCGGCAACTGCAGTGTGGATATCAGTCTGCTGCTGAAGCAGTGCGACCATCTGCCACTGCATATGGAGCCGGTCCAAAGCCTGGACAGCAACCCGTGAAGATCAGGATTCAGAGTCAGAGTTGGACTACTGCGTGCTGTCAGTATCTGCTGGTGACACTGATACAACTACAAACAAATCCTGTGTTTGCTACAGTTGAGCAGAGCAACAATTCTCCGACCTGGTCTTCTGCACTCAACCTCAAATGACATGGAAAAGAAAGAGATAAATGTTGTTTGAGTGCTGTTTGGTACAAAAAAGTCACGATTTGGAACATTTCTGGTACACTGTAGAAAACAAATTAAAAAAATCATAGAAGTCATTAGCCATGCAGAACTAGAATCACCTCCTGGGGGTTGTCTGTCTCCTCCACTCACACTAGTTTCAGGTTACATCTCTGTTTATCCAGAGTCATATAAAATGTTAACCGGTGAAGTCTTGAGTTAAAGGCTGAAAAGTGTTTTGTGCTCATCCTTGAGTCGCAGTGAACATCTGTGCCAAATATGAAGAGATTCCCTTGAAGAGAGATATTGCATTCACAAGGCTAAAACTGCATTTTTTGAGGTCACTGTGACCTTGACCTTTGACCACCAAAGTCTAATCAATTCATCCTTGAGTCCTAGTAAATGTTTGTAACAAATTTGAATGAATTCCTTCAAGGTAGGTGAGGTCACCACGACTCAGTTCACCATTAGGTCTAATTGAATGTTTGTGCCAAGTTTACAGAAGTAGCGTGGAGGTGTTCTGTCTACAGGAATGGGACTACGTGCGTGGTCTTCTGCAACTGAAGATTTACATCAACATTCAGTGAAATGCCTGAAGTGGTACATCCTATAGAGAGGTGAGAGCTTAGGGAGGTGGATGAGCATGTAGCTCAGCTGTTGGAGATTGGAATTTGTCTCCAGTTATAGACCTGAAATAAATGTTTCCATTTTTATCACTACGAATGAACAGCTTTTCCATAATGGATACATGTACAGTGACACCCAGAATTTTTACAAACATTTGTACCAATTTTTGATCTGAGTTTCACATCATGAGATTCAGGAACATACTGGAGTTGTGCTCCTCTGACAGTCCAGGAATTCTCTTAATGCTGTGCTGCGTTGACAAATGTTTCAGCATGTTGCTGGTGTTTTCCACCCTCGCTTGAAATCTTAGTGCCACAGAAACTGCACGACGCGCTGTAAGCGTCATTTTGTGTGAAATGAAGCCACACTTCCTCCACTCCTTCGTTGTCATTCGTGCTGACTGACTCTCGCGAAAGCGTGGCGTCATTGTTTCGCAAGGCACATGGAACTAAGTGGAACGCATCGATAAGGGAATCATTAAGCATGAATACAAATCATGTTGATGGATCGAACCAGTTGGAACCGGTTTCTCAACTGGTACCGGTTCTTGATTCCCATCCCTAGTCTGTAGCAGAGGGGGGAGTGGAGGTTGTCTTGACAACACATGGCAGCGCTCAGCCTCACACACACGAGGATGCAAACGGATTGAAACTTTGTATCTTGCGATTTGTTTGTTTGCCTGCTGTCACATCACCAACTACTCTGTAAAGCTGATGATGGACTTGTTTTGTTAAAACTGCTTCATAAATACATTTGACTTGATTTTCCTTTTGTTGTGAGGAGGCTGCAGCTGTCAGAGCCGCTGCAGGAAAACACAGCTTATCTTCACTGGAGGAAGAGCTTCTCCTCCAGCTCATACGAGAACAAGGGTGTCATACTGTCGAAGCAACGGCGATGCACAGTTGCTGTGTGATAGTATAGCTTTGTAATGGAGGCTCTTATGTAACCGACTAGAAAGCAGGGGACATACAGTTCAGTTCTCATTCAAGCATGAACATGTGTATTCTGTGGAAGTCCATTAACGCCAGGGCGGAGGAACAGATGAAATGTGAGCAATGAAGTCTGTTAAAACTCGTTAGTTGTTTTGGATTCCTCTTAGATTTTCATCTGTTTTCTGTCACATGATTATGACATGTTCCTGCAGTACCTGACTAGGACCCTAGATCGCAAAAATTGCTATAAAGGGTTATTCAAAGGGTTATTTAAACAATAACAATAACAAGGAAAGTGAACGTTGGTAGGTGAGACTAATCTGTATTCATGAAATCATGTCATATAGGTTATACAGTACCTCTCTGCGTTGTGATTGATTTATGCAAATGTGGTCCTGAAACTGCAGCCTCTGGTTCTGCAGGAACAACGGACCCCTTTTTTTTTCTGGCATGGTTTTTATCATTGGCTTTCCCTGTTTGCAGAGGGGCCACAAGTGGAAGTCTCCGAGCGACTGCCTGTTGGTACATTACAGTCTTGGACAGTTTGTAGAGGAGCAGTGCTGACGTTCACCCTACACATATTTGTACAAGGATTAAAGAGTCTCTTTTTCACCGGAGCATGAACTCATCGTATATCTCTCGTTCATTTATCTATAAAACATTCTCGATCTGTCCTCAAATCCCATAAGCTGCTTTGCATGCAGCAGAGCGTGCCCATGTCTCCTGCCAAGGCCTTAATTGTTTGTTTTCTGTCTTTTTAACTGGCCTTGTGCAGTTTGTTCATGCAATTAATTGGAAGAGTTTGGCCTCAGGCCCCTGTGATGCTACTGTAACCCCACCATCTCCAACTCTGCAGCTGAGCCCGACCTCTGACCTCAGCGTGGAACAAGAGATACAAAAACACAATAGCAGAGATCTGGTATCCTGCTAATGACATAGCTAGAGTGGAGCTGCTCACCTCATGGAGCACACACACTGCTTGCTTCAGTTGTTTCGAGTCCTTCCGCTTCATTGGTATTTAGAGCAGTCTGCATGATAATATTTTCCATTTTTATCTGGGGGAATGAGCCTCCTTCCAACAAATGAGCTTTGTTGCTCTACATCTGTGAGTTGGAATCAACACAGAGCCTGGTGAGTTCTCTAAAAATAACTTCTCTGTGCTGTGGTTACTCAGCCTGCTTTACAGCCACTTCGCTCTGCGTAGATATTAGAAACCAGTCTGTGGAAACTGGAGGAAAAGGTGGTGCAGGAACGCAGTGAGCCAGCTCATGGACAAACCTTTAATTACACTGATGACAGGTGCTGACATTTACATCAGTGACAGCGGTGCAGACGAGCGACCAAAGAGAGCTAATGTTCAGAGGGTTGGACACAGCGGTCTACATGCTGACACTGTGCAGCAGTGTGGGTTTAGGGACTTACTTTGTGTGCTCAGGGCTTATATAAAAGTTAAGCCCCCTGACTCAGGAGCCACACTCCCCCCTACTGGCTTAGGATTACATCCCAGGAGCCTTTGCTTGTGTGCCTTGCCTTTGTGTTTGAATCAAACACTACAGGACCTAATCAAAGTGCACTGGAGAAAACTAATGAGTGACTGAAAACTCTGTGCATACTGATGATACAGCTGGACACATGTCTGCAAACCTCTGCCTCGACCCGTTCATTCTACTGCTGCAGCCCTATAACACTGATGCTAATACCACAAGTACAGCCTACTGTACCACTGCTACAGCTACTACTATTACTATTTCCCCACTCGTTGCAATGATCACTACTTCTGCTACTACTGCAGTTCCTTAGTTTTTCTTAGTTCAATTGAAACTGCTAATATGAATAAGAAAATCACCTCTGACATATCTGTGAGATAACAATGCCCCGTCATTAGAATTTGAATATTAGAGATGGAAATAAAAAGAGCTGGGAAATAAATGTGGCATTTGGACATAAAAGCCTCCGTGTCAAATTATAAAATAAAAGCCCCCTGAAATAAATAAAATGTATTCATTTTTTATTCATTCGTTTATATAGATATTTATTTATCTACTGGCTCAGTTATATACAAACTTAAACATTTCAAGGAAATCTGCGATAATGATATTTATGATGATATACAAAAAAAAATACTGGACAACATTTCATCGGTGATTGCACTAATAAATGCTGTTGCCTGCAAGCTGCAAACAAAATGAAGGGCATTTTCCATCCTTCTTTTCCAATGAGCTACTGTCATTGATGACAGACTCTATTGTTCTAATCTATTGAATCTATTGTCCACAAGGTGGCTGTAGCAGCAGCATTATAGTGCAATAGCAGTGACCCAGAATTATATACAGCGACACAGCATTACATATATACGGAATCTGAGAACAGCCATGTTATTTTTGCTTTTTTTTTTTTTTTTTTTTTTGCACTTTTTTCTCATTATAACGACTTGTTATTTCGTTATTTCGATATAACAAAGATCGTTTTCTCGTGATAACGAATTAGCAGTGCTGCTTCCGGTTAAATAAATGTTGTTAGCGTTAACGTTACCTTAGCTGAAGCAGCCGGTGGCAGCTCTTGGGCTGAAATGAGGATGCTCCGGTCCAGTCCAGTACACAATCATCACACCTGACCTTCGTTATATCGAGATAACGAAATAATTAATTCGTTATTTCGAGAGAACAATCTTTGTTATATCGAGATAACGAAATAATAAGTCGTTATAATGAGAAAACTGCAAAAAAAAAAAAGAAAAAAACTGCAAAAATAAAAAAAGGGGCATGGCCGTTCTCGGCTTCCGTACATATAAGTGACACAGCATGAGTTAAATGTTAGCACAAAAGTAACCTAGGTAGCGTTTTCCCTGGAAATCTTACGTAAACGTGTAACATAACTGCTTAACACTTTAGTTTAACAAAAACAATAACAAAAGTAACTTAACCTTGTAATTCTTCAACAGCCTGCAAAATACTGTCACCTAATAAAACTGACATCAAATCTTAACTACAAATGTAAACAAACAGCAGCAATCCACATGTCTGTGGTTTCTACCTGGAATGTTGTATCTTGGGTCGAGCTTTTTAAGCCTTTTCCGCTGTTTTGATTGGCATCATATTCTCAGCCAAACACCTTGTAACCGCATTAGTAATATCCACGGTCTGCTCTTCCTGTCGTATGGAGTGCAGCTAGCGCGTGTTGCAGCGATGCTCGGTCCAGTCATTTGTTTACTGTTGGGCGCACATCACCAGCTGCTAGCATCTCCTGCTCGCGTGCCTTCACAGCCTGGTTGAACTCGACGATGTGTTTTTGCTCCAAGTTGTGAAACAAGTTCGTTGTGTTTCCACCTTCAGCGGTAACAGTTTTCTTGCATATTTTGCAAAGTATTGCGCTTAGTTGGATGTCTGACCTTCAGTAGCCAAACCACTTCCATACTATTGAAGAAGTACCTCCCTTTTTCGGTAAGTCATCGGAGGCTGCTCGCGCTCTCACACGTTTGGGCTTGCGTCGTTGTTGACACTTTTTTTTTATCATGTAAAAATATATATGGGTGTTATCGAGGACGGGTTGATATGGCACCGCCCTAATAGTTTTATTTATTTATTTAATATTGATTTAGATGGCATTCTATAAATTGCAGTTGGTGCCACTATTGCTAATATTCATGATAATTAATTATTTAATTTTACCACTGCTGCCATGACCAGTGCCACCACACCTAACAACACTAATACTACTGTTATTGCTATTGCTACTATTGGTACAATTACCATTACTATCCCACCACTACCACTACTATACATTCATAGACATATGCTGTACATGTAGCTGCTGGTGTTGAACAGAAGACCTGCAGTTTTTCTGGATAAAAAGCTCAATAACGTTCATATTTCTCACCTGATTTCAATGAGTTGTTTTTATATTCAAAGGTTTTATGATTTACATGGAGTAAAAATCAAAGTTTGGTCTCCAGTTACTTAGATTACATGTATAAATTAAACTACTCTTTATAACACATTTTCTATTCACCATTCCTAATCAAATATTATGCTGCTACTATAATATTATAATATATTCATGTTACACCTTGTTGTATTTAGGAAATTAATAATAATAATAATACGATATACTGCTGTATTACATTGTTGTACTAATGCATCTCACTTTATACTACATTACACTTATATTCCACATTACACTATAACATATGTTTGCTATTTTTTTTCTACCACAGCCACAGCCTATCATGTAAATATGTCATCCTGCTTTAACATTTGAATTTCCCATCTGGGATCAATTGTGTTGTATCTCATCCTGACATTGATAGAAATATAGAAATCAGACAGACTGCCATAGTGTCTCACTATCTTTATTTATTTTATTTCATTTATTTGACTCACTAATTTTAATAATTCCTTATGACAATGAATTATTTTCCACCATGTCAGTAACTTCTAAACTTTTATTTTTACTCCACGTAGATTATTAACCCTCGAAAATGAAAAAAAACGAATTGTTTGAGAAATATAAACGTTATAGAGTCTTTCATCCAGAAAACCTGCAGCTGCTCAGTTCGGTCCCTCCTGGTCCAATATAGTGGCAACGTTGACGTATCACAGCAACGGGCTGAAGCGACCAATGCAGCGTCTATGTTTATATGTCTGTGAATACATTCACCACCAGTGCAACCACCACTTACACTGTTACTACTGTTAGCATGTGCAACGCTATAACTGCAGGTGCTACTATTCACTTTTAATTGTGCTGTTCTACAACTACGTCTGTATTATAATTATGATTTTTAGAGCTAACAGTCCTTGTGTTCAGGGGGAGAGTGACTGAGTGATTTATAATTAATTAGTGTTTTAAAATGACAGTGCTGACCTACCCAGCATGCCTGCTGTTCTTCAGGTGCTTCTAATGGATCCTGACAGACACACTGACATCTGCCCAGTCCTACCACAACCTGCCTGCAGCAGCTGGAGGTTAAGTGCACTGTAGGAGTGTGTTGATGGGAAAGGGAGGCAGTCACTCATTGTCTCTTCTCACACACACAGACACACACACACACACACAGACACACACACACACTCACACTGGCAACCATCCAGTCATTAGCACAGAGCCCTGACCTTTAGGCTGCTGTCTGTGCGGAGTGAAGGGAGAAGAAAAGGTTTCTCCTCAACCAGCACATTCACACTCTTCCACTACAGGAAGTCATTTCCTGTTGTTGTTTTCACTTTGCATTTTCTCGCTGAATGTTTTATTCATTTCCCGGCATGTTGGTTAAGTTAATGAAAGGAGAGATGGGAATTGAACTCATCATGTTTTATGGATCAAAGACACAATGAGGTCTGTGCTTCTTCGCCTGTGTGTTTTTCTCCCAATTAACTGAGTGGCTGACGCCGCCTGACTGATGCCTGGACCCTGCAGCGGATGGAGATCGATGTGAGGCATGAGAGTGTCACCCGGGGGAGTTTTGTTCATTGGGGTGTCAGTGCTGTCTCCCTCCACTGATGTATCACAGCCGACTTTATGTATTTATTATCATCTGCATCATCCTCTTGGTTGTTATCATATTTCTTCCACGTTCTTTCACTTACGCCGTCTCCCACAGAGGCCTTGGATTACATCAAAGTTGCTGTGCTGTTTTTAGGGTACAAGCTTCAAACAAATTAATGAGTGGATGTTGTTGGCTAATTAACGTCAGCTGATATGGGTTTTGTCTGCATGCAAAAATACTTGCTCTATATTTCCTTCTCTTCCAGTCTTAAAATAGCCTGGAGGTTTTCATTGGAGGGCAGGATCTCAGACAGCGTTCTGTGTGACTGCAGTTCAGACCGTTTATTTCACTCACTGAGCTCCATTTTGAATACGGCTCATTTGACGTAATTGGCAAGTTGCACCGCGCATGAACCACCTCGTCATAGAGAAGGTTAGATGCTAATAAAAGCAGCTCTCAGTGAACCGTGTCGACGAAGTGGTCTCTGTGGAGTCCTGCAGGTCGGCTCTGAACTGTTTGTGTAAACATGCGGCTCTGGACACATGATTTCCCATAAATCCCAGTCCAGGTATGCAGCAGGTATGTCTTCCTGTCCTGTATCATCACACCTAATGACTCTGAAACAACCTACTGACTGACTGACTGACTGACTGTAGAACCTGTAGAATAAAAAGACTGTAGACATGGACATAAAAACAACTGAATCAACTTAAGGACAGTGTTGCTTTCGTATTTCTTTTTTTATAGGCAATGAAGAAGTTAAGTTAAGCTAACTAATGTGCATTGCTAACGTACCCTAGTGCATTGTGTATGAACATGTACAAACAGCTTCTTCTTGAATATCCAAAGTCTTATAAATTTTTAATCTGAAATGCAGCCGCACATCTGCCTTTAGACCGCTGACTTCATTGGAAGTCATGTGACCAGATCTCCTTGAAGAGTGAAAAGCTTCACACATCCACAGGAGACTGGAAAAGACATACATTTAAAGCTGGATCTCAGGATTTTATGAATCAATGATGGATTATTCAAATGAAAATCTATTTTAATCGCAGAACCTCTGGTCTATGGTTTGTCTATGGTCACTCTCTTAGATTTGGAAGATTTGGAAATCAAGATTAGGAGTCAACTCCTAATCTACTGTTTCTGTGAGTTGGCTAAGAGACAAAGCTCAGCCCAGTATCCACATGGTTTCCAAACCTCATCATTTACATCCAACATCCAGTTCCACTGTAGGAAGTGTGAGTCTGTGTAGCAAGGCAGAAGGTGAGGATGTGGCGGTTTAGGTCAGGTCCGGAGCATCAGCCCTGCAAAGTTTGCAACCCGTTTGGGACTTTGGGATGTTTATATACAGTCACAACAACCTGCTCCTGACCTGAGCTGTCAAAAGCCTGAATTTTGCAAATGTTGCCATGCGGACAAAACAATGTCCTGACGTGTTTTTTGCAGTGACGGGGTCGAGCAGACTGCAGGTTAGACCCTGATCTACTGCAACCTGCTGTCTACAACCTGCACATAGGCGGTTCTGTCATATTATTCCTCTCTTGTGTTGCCATGTGTGTAGTTGTGTGTGGAACAGCACTAGGTCCTGGAAGTTGTCGAACTAGAAAAATAACGACATGCTGGTTTGTTCAGGCGACCATGAACAGCAGTTGTTGCTTGTTTTCGTTGTCTGTCAGATTTTGGAGCTGATGTCACACAGTCCGATCCTGACACACTGGATCTACTGGATAATAAACCTAAATCAGACCCCCGCCCTTTTTTTGTCTTTAAACCAGCCCCAGTTCTCCTCAGTACACCTGTGTTTTTATGTGATCCCAGACTGGCTTAATATCAGGATATTTTCATATCATATTCATGGTTAGGGGAGAGACTGGAGATGGTTGTAACATTTTTTTTAAATTTCATTCTGGATCTTTTAAGCCAGTGCATTAAAAATTTAATACAAACTAGTTCCATGTGTCTGCTGTTAAATGGTGTAGGCGATATCTCAGCAACACAAACAGATCATGTCTGTGGTTTTGTCTCAAACACAAGGTTAGTGCAAACAACCCTGGGGTGAAATGTAACATTATGACAAAAACTTGATATTGAAGCTTTTTATTCAAAACCTAGATGACTTCTGATGGGACTGATGAAGGAGTCACTAAAACATTTGATCACACTCTGATGAAGCCTTGACAGTAGTTTTGTAGTTTGCTCAGCAACACACTTGCTATATATTACAATTCAGACTTCAGCAGCAGCGGTCCTGTCAGTCCGTCTCACAGTTAGCCAATGTTTGCATGTAATTACAGAGTACATTACACCCCACCGCTGGGCACCTTCCTATTTCAAAGTAGTTACCGATGTAGTTGCTGGGGTGTGAGTGCACCGTCAGCTGGAAGCAACCAGCTGAGCTGCAGCTCTCAACTGGGTCAGGGAGGGAGAAGCTGGAGGTGAAATAGCATGTTGTAATAAAGAAATAACTCAAAGAGCAAAGCATGCAGTTATTCATGGGTATTTTTTAACTGTGTTGCACTGTTTGTACACAAGTGCATGTGCCAGCAAGTTTCTCTTTTAACATGAGGGATTATTACATAACATGCCAGCGCTCTGGTTGTTGTCCCTTCAGCGGCATGTTCCAGGCAAACCTGTGTCATATTTTTCTACCATTTTTAAGTTGTTTGTGCAAAAACCAGATAAAGGGTCATTGGAGGAAAGTGACGGAAGAATTCTAATGAGCAGAATTGCCTGTGGACGCATGATTCAGTGGTGACACATGTATGATGTTGACAGCAGCAGTGGGAGTGCGCTTTTGATTTTAGAAACAACATTTTTATTTATTTCTGGAGACCTTTATTTCCAAATGCCACATTTATCAGTGCTGTTGTGGTGCTGTTGCTTTGGTCTGAATCTGTGAGATAACCACGCCCCCTCATTTGGATATAACAGATGGAAATAAAAAAAGAGCTTTCTGTCTGATGTATGTTTTTAACCTCACATGTAACTTTGCATGTGAAAATGATTGTGACACGTGAAGTGGAACATTTCACGTGGACCAAAGCTTCACATGTGTATCTGAAAATTCATGTGGTTAAAAAAAGATGTTTTTAACTTGATATTTGAATGACAATTTTACATGTGAAAAAGATAATGTCACATGTGTTATGTGGTGATTTCACACGTAAGTTTGTTTTTAAGTTAACGTGGGAAAAATATTTGAGCTATATGCTGTATGTGAATGTAAACTTTAAATTAGAGGAGGATAGTGCCATGTGTCAAGTGGAGTTTTTCACATAAATGTAAACCTTTATATGTGAAAATCAACATTTCCCATCTGAACTGACATCAAATAGGGACATAAAATGGAATAGTGCACATTGAGCTCACGCTTCTGGCCCAGACACTCCACCTCCCCAGTGCTGCCTTCCCTACCTAATGGGAATATTACAATCATTGAGTGTAATACATAAACAATCATAAATGATATGTGAGTTTTCACATTTATATACCATTTATAAGTATTTACGGCCTGTGAATAAGGTATACAGTGTCTCTTTCTGAAGGTAACTACTCAGCAAACACGGGTAGGTGTGAGACTGAGATCTTTTGTACGGCTCACAATGTAAATGTTCTTTTCCGTTATGTGACCTTTGTATTTATTCTAATGCCACTGGTCCCAGAATGCCTCAGTAGATCACTCTGCACTGCTGCAGTGATTGACAGGTCAGTTAACAGGAATAAAACTGGTACAGTGATTCACTTGGTGAACCGGCGCTCAGGTGATGACCTCACAGCTCCTCGCCAAGAGCAGCTGCTGGCTGTTTTTCTGGGATGACTTGCAGGATGACGATGTCACTTTGATTAGAAGCTCAGTTGTGCTTGTGTTTACAGAGAACACGCGGGACTTTGACCTCAACATTTACATCAGATGCAGATGGAGTGTGTCCTGGTGGATTGTCGTGTAGTTAGTCCACATCTAGCCTTAACCCCAACCGCTCTAAAACCTAACCCACGAATATGTAATAGTGAATAGTGTTATAGAGAATAGAGAGAAAAGAGGTAAAGCAACAAAAGAAGTGAGAGAGAGATAGAGTGAGAAAGGTTGAGACAGAAAACTAATGTAATGAGTGTTGATCATCCCCGCTCTCTTGTTTGTGAGCGTCAGCATTGAGCAGGTCTGAAATGAAAGCAGACTAAATGTCTTGTGACTGATGAGCGGTGCTGAGCCTGTGTGAATGGACGTGGTCTCTGTGTATAGATCAGTAATTAGAGAGAATAATGTTATCAGGAATCATGATCCATCTAATGAGCAGTGCTCACTTCACTGTGACTGATGGCTGATGCTTGAAGCAGGGCTTCTGGTGGACAGTGTATCACAGTCTCTGAGGGAGGCACTGCCTCCTGTGAAGACCCTCTGTCCACTAAGCAGAGGTCTCCCCTCTCTGTTCTGTTTGGCAGATTTCAGTTCAGTATTGACTGGAGGCAGGGGGACGGTGTGGCAGTTTTGTTACAGGAACTATGGTTGTTAAAGCTGTAAAGAACAGTCGACAAAACAATAAGAACAAATGAGCAGCATCCAAAGCGGTAGCTAACCTGGTAGCTAACTGTTTGCCAGTTCACACTTGTATGATCGTGTAACTGCTTGTGTTTCTTGCTACATTATGTTTAGTTTGGTCAGAACCAGTGAAGCCGAGGAGTTCAGGTTTATACCAGGTCTGTGATGTTGTGTTATTGTGTTATCTAAGGCAAACACAACCCAGTCTGATGTTCAGCAGACATTAAGGTTAGTTACATTAAAGTTTGAACGGAGACTATGAATCAACACTGATGTCTTCAGACATGTGGTGTTCTGTGACACGGATGCTTGAAAAGAGGCAAAATCAGCTGTTGATGAAATCAGCTGTTAGAAAGAGAAGAGCACAGATAATAAATTGAAAAAACGTAATGCTGCTCCTGTCCTGTTGCAGAAAATAACACACAGTGGCAGCAGGGGAACGTCAGAGAACTGCTTGCAAATATATTGATAATAATAATAATAATACATTTTATTTATAGGCACCTTTCAAGGCACTCAAGGACACCTCAGGATGCACAGTAAAGAATAAAAAAGCTGGTACAAGGAATAAAATACAAAATAATCAAGTATAATACATACAATACAGAATAAATTATTGTCTAATTGTAAAATATGGAGCAAACATGAAAGAAATGCACCTGCTGGTGGATGGATAGAGCTTCCCTTCAGTAGAGTGTGATAACCTCTCAGCATTGCTTACCAGCACCTGTACATGTTTTACACAGGGGTGAACGAACAACACAAATCAAACATACCGACACATGCCGTGTTTACTTTAAACAGTTGCAGTCATTCCCTCAGTACCGACCGCATGAAGTTGCACTTTGACACAGCTCCAACAAAAGAGAAGGGGAAAATATACGCTGCTCATTCTGTGCAGAGCGGCGTTCCTGAGATCAGCTGAAGCTAACGCGAGACACAGGGAGTTGGTATTCGTCCTACTTACTGCACATGTAGGTTTGCTGCTGGTATTTTCTCCCAGCAGTGCAGCTCGTAGAAGGTCGTACTCCTGCACAGAGTGAGGGCTGTGGATTCTGTCCCCCATTTTGTGGACAGGAGGAAAACAATCATAGTAAACTATTCTCTTAATACAAAAATGTGATGTGAGTGGACTATTATTTAACCACACAATATCTAGAGAGTAGTTTCCTTCTGGCAGCCTGGTGCAGTTGCCCTCACTCTTCTTTTCCAGCTCTTTATCTTCTTCTCTCTTATATTTTTTTTACCAGGAACATCTTTAACCTGTGTCCTCTCTGTTCTGTCCTCTGTCCTAACTGCATGTTGTGAAATTGTAACAAAACAATTTCTCTGTACAGATCAATAAAGTTTTTTTCTGATTCAGATTCTGGTCTAGTTACATTACTACAGCCGATGTGATTGATGGATGGATTGATTGATTGATTGATTGATTGTGATGATTGGCATTTAAATCAGTAAAAATTGATGTTCAGCTAAAAATGAGAGGCTTCCTTATGCTACGTAAATGTTTTCCACATCGTTTTGTGCTGATAAAAGTTAAAGCTGAGATAAAAGGTTTGGTAAGAGTTTTGTTGAGCCAAACCCAGCCATACTTGCAATGTGCTCAGCTCAAATGTGTTTTTTGTCAGTTCCGTGGCTGGACCTCTGGAGGGGAAGAGTTGGCGTTAAAAGCAGAACAGAGGAGGTGTTTGACTGTGTGCAGACAGAAGTGATGGGAACAAACTTCAGCGTAGCTTCTACAAGTGTGTGATAACGTGTCTCTGTTTTATTCCCACAGGAAGTGGTGACGGTGAGGCCGGTGCTCTGAGCCCCTGACCCTGCATAGGTGTTAAGATGGAGTCCTGACCTCGCCAGGAGGTTCATTCGCCCCATAATCCTCAACCCGCCTCACTGTGAGTTTTACTTCCAGCCGCTGATGTGCTTGAATCTATATGACTGGAAAGGCCACATGAACTCACTCACAAAATGTCAGAGCTTAAGATGAAGGCAGGGTGGGCGGTTGGGATCTGAAAACAAAGGCTGGCAGATATGGATTAAGCTTCAGAAACTAAAAGGTCATGTTATTGAAAAGTTTAATTTTTAGAAGTGTCTTTAAAGAACGCTCAGGTTAGACTGCAGACTGGTACTGGACAGTTTTTTAAAACCTTGAACGTTGTTTGTAAGGATCAATGATTCCCCTGTATGTCCATGTGCGGCAGCTGCAGTGTGGTTAAGGTTTAGTGAAAGATCAAGGCTGTGAAAAGACAGTCAGCATTAGTTCTGATTGTGACTGGATATAACCTGGAGTCTCCTGCAGGAGAGTCAGACTGTTAGTGGCTCATCAGTGGTGTGGTTTGTAACAATCTTTGCAATGAAGGACCAGTCCCAGCCTGGTCAGATGCGTACATGAACTGATGAAGCCTCTTGGATGAGAGGTGAAACGTCTTCCCAGACAAATAATCAAGTCCAGTTGTTTTTTCGATTTAAAAGTCCTTTAGGATACTATGACCTGGACAAATGAGAATATACACAGGCTTTGCAATGAAGGATAAAATAACTGCTGTGTGCTTGGTCTCAGAGTTTTATAGATCTGTGTTCAGTGTTTCAGCCTCTGATATACAATCAAACTTGTGACTCTGTTAGTTAAACAGAACTTCCTAGACGGTATTCATTTTCATGGTACCTGAAAGTACACACCACCAGCAGCACCATCAGCAGGGCCGACCCTATAATCTGGAATGTCCCTGACTGACTGACTGACTGACTGACTGATCATATTTCCACCACTGGTCAGCAGATTGCCTCATCACTGAGTTGGAGTCTCTGGATCAAACAGGTTCTATTAGGGGGTGATTACAGCTAAGCTCATTGTCTCTAGACTTAGTCTCTAACAGATTGGGTATGAACCTGGTTCAGGTCTGGGCCGTGTATGGATGCCAATTGGGGGTTTAGGGTTACACCCCTTATTATGGGCCGTCTACCGAGCCACTCTGGTTTCACAGCTGCTCAGGAACTACAGGGAAGTGGAGGAGTGCTTCAAATACACTGAGCACCACTTCCATTACAGCAAATAAACTACTTTCATTCCATGTATCATTATTACTAAAGGAGGCAGAGGAATAACTAAACATAAGACACAGCGAGCAGAGAGAGCAGGAGAGAGGGAGGGAGAGAGAGAAGTCATCGGTAACGAGGCTTCGTACTAACGGCTATGACCAACTCTACGTATCAAGCAGAGGGAGTTAGACATAAAGACCTGCCTCTAATGAAAGTCTGTTACCTTCTGGAGTTGAAGTAAATAAAGACTAAACTGTTGTGGATCCAGACGGAGGCTGTGCTCTGTGTGAGAGACTCAATAAGAAACATAGTCTGTCTCGAGGCGGGTGGTGGAGGACTTGGTCTTAGTACTTGACCCAGTGGCCCGGGTTTGAGTCCAACCTGTGGCCCTTTGCTGTGTGTCATCCTCTCTCTATAATAAATATGTATTGTTATATAATGTTAATATGTTTATTTAATAAATATAACCTAGATAAAAGAAACATAGTCTGTCTCTTCTAACGTTCTCTCTGAGTGATCATTTGTGTTTGGTGAATTTGAAAGACGACGTCTCAGTTACAAGATCAGGATTTGACCTAGTCTTGTTTAATAAAGCTGTTTTTAGTCTGAACACCTGCTAATACAGAGGTTCCCAACCCCCAGGATCCAGGACCATTTCATATGGTTCCACTAGAACACCATATGATTTGGGCCCAAAAAGGTTGAATAATATTCATACAACTTTAGAGGCTGATAGTTACATTGGATTTGTTGGAGTCTGTTTGTCGTCACTCAAGTGTCATGTCTCCACCAATGCACTGATTTAGCAGGGAAACAAGTCTGTCAATACCACATTCATGAAATCAAACCCTGATAGGGAGAGGTCTGTCTGTGTTCATTAACAATCCCAGCTGCTGATGAATCTGTTGATTATCTTTATTCCTCTGCGCTGGCGGCAGTCAGAGCCAGAGCCATTTTCACTTTGTCCTTCCTTCCCATTCTCATGGACACGTTATCAAGGTAACACCTTGACGGAATTTTTTTCAAATTTGGCACAAACATTCATTGGGACTCAAGGATGAACTGCTTAGATTTTGGTGGTCAAAGGTCAAAGATCAATGTCAGAGTGACTTCACAAGGTTTTAGCCATAACTCAAGACACTCCTCAAGCTGACATCATTAAAGAGTTAAAAGTTAATTTAATGTCTGTCAGGATCAATGAAACAGTAGGGTTAGGGTTAGGGTTAGCTAACACCAAACTAATCCCTCATCACTCACAGGTAGAACTACTCCTCTAACTTTCAGGCATCTGCTTCATCACCTTCACAGGACTCTACCATCACAAAAGCTGGCAGTGTTAATAAGACACTGATAATGATAATGAAGCACCCGGCTCCTCCAGTGAGGTCAGTGGAGGCTGAGACTTGACAGAGCAGAGGACAGGTATAAATGACATCTGCCACCAAGGCTGTGTATCTCAACGGTAACGCTGCTTTTAATTTAGCTTCTCTCCCTGCTGTTTACGCTGGCTCTCCAGCAGCAGCGTCTGTAATGTAGTTGGTGGGGAGCAGATCACCAGGGATTGGTTTTTATTCAGGATGAATATTTTAGCAGTAGGCAGACTGCAGCCAGCACACTTTGTTCCTTGAAAATCGCCTTTTGAGGCTCTTTTCTCAGGAAATTTGCACAATGGCCCCAAAATGTCAGCTCGGCATTGTCCTCTCAGGCTGACATGTCAGGGACAAGCAGCACAAAACAAAACACAGTGACAATGTTGGAAATGCCTTTGACTGCATCGATTTGACTCTATCTACGTTATATTAAATAAAAAGTGGTTGTAATGTCAGTGTAGTTTCTCTTACTTTATATATAAAGTTATTTTTTGCTTTTATTTGATAGAAAAGGAGAGGAGGCAAAAACTCACATCCACACCAGTGCTGGGACTTCCACAATACTCATTATTTATTAACACTATTTACACTTCAACCTTACCGTGATGGCTCTGTCTTATCATACATGAGCAAAACAGAACCCACATGTCACTTAAACGTTACTCTAGAGTTGAGGTGCGAAGAGAATAAGGAGCTCATTATCACACATCCACTTCCATCGAGGTGCGTCGCTCAACTAAAAGTAAACAAAAGCGATTTCCACTGTTACACCAGGAACTCACTGCTCAGGGCATCTGCACCCACTTGCACCCATTTCCACACGGTTACAGACAGATATGGACATAACCAAGAAGAAAACAGAAAAGCAGTAGAAGGAAATACATGAGGTCTTATTTGAAACTATGAAATTCTAAATTAGACGTGCATCTTCACAAAAACCGAGACAATTCATGTCCTGCGAAAGAATATTGATTTTCCGAGACAGTCGCTCAAAAAGAGAGAACAACCCTGGGAAATGGGGATGGGTGGCAACCATAGTTATAGTGTAATTGAATAATTTCCATGTTGGATGATTATGCATCTCTGAATTTACATTCAGTACCAATTTAAGAAATAGTTGTCCCATTGTGTGGTGAGACAAAGTCATTTTAAGTCAAACTTTCATTTATGTATATCGCAATATCGGGCGGCACAGTGGTCCAGTGGCTAGCACTGTCACCTCACAGCGAGACAGTTCTGGGTTCGAACCCCAGGCCCCTCTGTGTGGAGTTTGCATGTTCTCCTTATGTCTGTGTGTGTGTGTGTGTCTCGTCCTGTAAAAAACAAAGAGGTGTGTGTCCAAACTCCTTGGAACCTTTTCTGGAAGCAGGCAAACCTCCGTGCCAGGTTCCATCGAGACAAAGAAAATAAATGAATGAATAAATGAATGAATAAATAAACTTCCAACAACTCCTTACGTGTTGTATAATATTCACTGACGGAGTACGTTGTTAAAATGGTACAACACTGTTATTATACAGAAATGAGGCTTGGTCAGGTCCTGTTTAGTGCTACAGTGTCTGTTTACCTCTGGTGGTTCTGGCCCCAGCTGACCGCCTGAGACTGGGCACTACTTCAGGGCCACTGGCCATTTAACAGGAAACATGTCTTGCTTTAAGAAGAATGTCTCCATTAGTTTCCCATTAGTGGAAATATTATGCAGTGAAAATGAGCGTATATATCCAGTGAGAGGGGAGTGTGGAACGTGGGTCAGACCCGGCAATAATTCAAGTGGGGAGAAAAATAAGAGCCTCTTATCGACTGGTGCATTTTTCATTGTTGTGCTGTGTTCAAGGACCAAATGTTGGGAGAGGAAATTAGACTGATGCAGGGGAGTTTTTCTTTTTTTTTTTCCCCAAGAAGGAGAATAAAATGTTTTATCTTCCTCCTCATGGTGGGATGAATGTGAGGTGAAACAATAACAAGAGTAATTGATGTTGTCTGGCTGAAAAAAAATCAAATATAGTCAGGTTATTCATACTGAATGTTAAAGTAGAACTACCACGAATAAATACAACAGTTGCTGGATGCTAGGCAGAAATGATTTTTAAAGGGACCTACAGCGGTTGTCCAAAAGTCAGGGACCCCCCCCCCCCCCCCCAGACCCCCCCAACCCCACCATCCAAGGGAATTTAAAACCAAGCCAAACAAAAGCTTAAAAGTCTTTTTTTTTTCTGTGAAAATCATGAGAAAAGAAAAAAAGAAAAAAACAATAATCCCTTCTTGAAAAAACAAACAAACATGCACCTCTGTTTCCTGCTTTGTACTGGGAGCTGAGCCCTTTGAAAATGCGTCCCCCTATTTAACAAGTCATATAACAGAAAACCTATTAAAGCTTTCCATCAAACTCATTATCTTTCATCTCTTTTAATTGATTTATAAAAAGCCTTTCATCTTGATAACCTAAAGCTAATGAGCTCTGCAGGTGTACCATGGTGTAATCATGGAAAGTAGGTTATTAAACATTTTGGTGCAGCAGTGATTTTCTGTCAGGAAGGATTAGCTTCGTTTCAGGGAGAAGCTTCGTCACACAAAGGCCTCCCACAGCGCAGGATGTATTAACACACACACACACACACACACACACACACACACACACACACACACACACATATACATATATACATACATAGTGCTGCCTGCTCCTGTGTCTGATCACACACAGTGCTCACAGCAGGATATGAAACAAGGCTCCGCACTGTCACACCACATAGTGATTTGTGGGATTAACAGCCCTTTATACTCTGGAATGGACTCTGAACTTTTAATACCACAAGTTAGAACTAAACATGAGTGTGACAATGAAACTGTGTTTCTGGTGCCATTTTTTTCTAAAAACTGAAAGACTATAGGTACAGTAGTACAGAGTGAATCAACAATGTCAATGTCTTAAATTTGTTTAATCCATCACTTTGGTCTCATATCTAAGTGAGACCATCCAGACATGAACTCTTTGTACATTTATCTACAGCTTTAGCTTTTCTTCTGTTTGAGTTTAAATAGGATGTTGAATGGAGATGCACTGATGACTCATGGAGAAAAACCCTCTGATTTTAATCTGATTGACGTTTGTGTGCTATGACTATTATACGCCTTCTTTCACACAGTTTGTGCAGTGTTCAAATCTAAATGAGCCGAGTGTGTGGAGACTGCATGTAACATTACTGCTACTTCGTAATTCCATTCCCATATATTCCAGCACTTCAAGCACCTAAATTGGACATTATTGCTGCGAGTTTCAGTGCACCAGTTTTTGGGGCAGCCACAAAAACAAACCTTTATGTTGCTAATCCAAAGCGGGTACTCAGCTTGATGTAATCAGCCCTGACAGGTGAACATCTGCTTCCAATTGAGCTATGATTGTTGCTGAACATAAGTGTCAGCCCTTTTGTGTAGCCCTCTTTGTGTGAAGACCTACTCGGGTCTGAAGTCTGCTGCAGAGAAATGTGGCTAAGGAAAATGTCAGACTGGTGTGTAGTGTTGATCCAGTCTTCATGTTGCTCATAGATCAGTCTAATGTTAGTCAGACTGTTTCACAAAGATAAAGACTGACTGATTTTAAGACAAAAACATTAGACATCTTACTCCCAGGCTAACTCAGGCCTCAGACCACTGTTACCATGGTAACAATCAATGACACCTGTGCTGACCAGTAGCACCCAACAACAAAAAACAGGAACATGGGTCATATTTGCGGTTTGCTAACATTGTTATGAGAGAGCAAAGGGAATGGAAAGAGTTTTCAGAGACCACAGCCACTTTTTTTTTTCCAAATCAGATTTTTCTTCTTTTTTTTTTTTTTTTTTCTTTTATTGTTTCACTCTTCGCTGAATTTTCAAAGTTAAACATCTTTGTAATAATTGAATTCTTCCAAAGACAAACATTTTCTGCTGGGGTGAACAGAGCTGAGCGATTGGATGCGGATTGAATTTATTTACCCACAATTCATTGTTCCACAGTCTACCTTAAGATAACAAGAACTAAACGGCTTTGTGCAACAGATGAATTCTGAAGTCTGACTATTTGTTATATCTAAGCCACAGTTTGTTTCTGTCTTTGTGAAACCGGCCCCTGGTCATTGCAAAATTGCTCACTCATTCTTCTCTGTTGGGTTGTGGAACCGCCACTCTGCAGTTAACAGAGATTGTTTCTATTCTGCCTATGCCAACCAGCTTTCCCTTGAGCTTCTGGCGCTCACTGAGACCTGGATCAAACCAGAAAACAGTGCTGCCCCAGCTGCACTCTCCACTAACTACACATCCTCCCAGACCTCCTGACATCCAGGTGAGGAGGTGGAACTTGCTTCCTAATTTCCAGCAAACAGTAATTAACCATCCACCGAGATAAATGGTCGAGTTTGTGGATGAGCTAGACACACTGCTGTCTTCCATTTGCCAAGTTGGTTGTCCACTACTCATCCTAAAACAGATGAACATCCATTTAGACAAAAATGGCCGTTATTTCATTCACTTCACTGTGTGCCTCTGGGAACTGCCCTCTGTTCCACCACCTCTGGTTTCATTCAGCTGCAACTTGTCCTCCAGCCACTTTTCATCAGTGCTCGCCTCCGCTCTTCCTCGTCTTAGCACAGTTTCCTCACCAGAGGTCAATGATGCCAGAGTCTCTCTGCTCTACACCAACATCATGTCTGGATAACCTGTGTCCTCTATCCACCACACCTGCTCGCTCTGACCTGCCTCACCCCTGGCTGACTGACGATATCTGAAAGCTGCGTACTGATCTCAGAGCTGCTGAGAAAAGATAGGACAAATGCAGTGACCCTGCTGATCTCAAGGGTTATCAATTGCAGCCATCTTCCTTCTTTTTTTAAAGTTTATATTTTTTGGGCTTTTTATACCTTTATTGGATAGCACAGTAGAGAGAGACAGGAAATGGGGAGGCAGAGAGAGGGGGAATGACATGCAGTAAAGGGCCGTCCGATGCAGGATTCGAACCGGGGCCGTCTGCAGCGAGGACTGTAGCCTCTATGTACTGGGCGCCTGCTCAACCCATTGCGCCACTCGACGCCCCATCTTCCTTCTTTTTAAGCATCAGTGCTGGCAAAGCTGCTTTTTACAATGATAAGATCAGCTGTATCACAGACACTCGGAAATTATTTTCCACCTTCAAAACCTTACTCAGTCCTCCACCGGACACTGATATCTTTGCTTCCCTCTTTACAGAAAAGGTGGCGGCCATCAGTGGCCACTTCTCTGAAGCACTTCAGACACAACCAGTCTCCCCTAGTTAAGGGCACATCACTCTCAGGCTTTCACTGAATCCACTCAAGTTGAAAACTATTGGCCAATCTTATTACTTCCATTCTTACTTAAGGCTACTGAAAGGACAGTTTTCCAACACGTCTCAGAAATGGAAATCACCTCCTTGATCCAAGTGATAGTCTGTGACAGAAGCCCTCAGGGCAGCTTGAGCTGCAGGTCAGACCTCGGTTCTTATCTTGACAGACCTATCAGCAGCCTTTGATACAGTCAACCACCACATCCTGGTGGCTGTACAATCTGATGTGGGTATTTTGGGCATTACATTTTCTCAGTTTGAATCCTGTCTCACTGGGCAGTGTGTCATTGCAAGCACAAATGTCCATATCCCATCGCTTCCCCCACTGGATTACCTACAGCCACCTCCTTGGGTCTAATGATTTGCTCACATAGCTTCTCTTATCACCGCTATGCAGACAATATCCAACTATACCTGTTGTTCCTGCCAGATGACCCCAAAGTCTCGGTGAGGATCTCAACTTGTTTCTTGTTTCAGCTTGACATATCTATATGGATGAAGCAAAGCCACCTTCATCTAAACCTCTCTAAGACTGAACTCTTTCCATCATGACTGACGACTGGCATCCCGGCCAACCAGTCTCTCCATCATGATATCATCAAAATCAACTCTTCATCTCTCACCCCAATCAAGGTTGCATGAAACCTGGCTATCATGATTGATGACTACTTATCCTTCTCTGAGCATGTTTCATCTGTCTCTTGGTCATAGGACAAAAGAAAAGTCAAGCCTTACATGACTCAGCATTTCTCATTTCTCTTTCATTGCACTTGACCTATACCTGATCTCCTTGCACTTTGTCTTATTGAACAGATTTAGTACTTGGTGCTTACTTAAAGATCGCCTTTTCTTTGAATCAACCGGTTTTAAAAGGCCAGTTTTAAACATGTCACTTCATGATATATGTACCAAGGAGGATGGGAAACGGGTTTCATCAAAATTTTGTTTCTTGCCTGGATTCCTTCGTGTATTTTAGTGGAATTTTAAGGTACTTGTACTCGACTGTATTTCCATTTCATGCTGCTCTATACCTCTACTCCTAAATTACTTTGCAGATTAAGATTTTACATAACAACACATGAAGAGCTTATAAAATACAGTGCACCAGTGACCCCTTGCAAAAAGCAGTGTGGTCCCTTGAGGTCCCTTGTCACAAGTTTCAGATGTCTATGAGTTGTCAGGCGTTTCACCATTTCCCCTTTAAATGTGTGTGGCAGGTCTTTTTTTTCTCCTGACCCCTAGTTTGGTCACGACAAAACAAAACTATCTAACTTTATGTAACTTGAAACTAGTCTGATTGGAGGAGGAAGATAACCACCAGGAGGTAACTGTAGTTATATTGCTGTGTTGATACTATTACTGAAGGGAAGGATCGGTGTCCTTGAGTGCCAAGAAAGGCGCCTTTAAATAAAATGTATTATTATTATTATTATTAAGTATCTTTTTCACCATTGGTCTAAAATATCCCTGTATGCCGTAGTATTAAAATCTCTATTCATTACAAGTACAGGGCCAGTAGACCAAACCAGCAAAAACAAACTAAGACCAAAAGTTCACCTATCTTTGGCCACACATAAAAAAGCAGATTCACAGAGGAGGGAGCTGTGAGTTCACATCTACTGTAGCCTTAAGTGCATGATTATCATGTTTGTGTAGACAACACTGGACTCGCATAAATCCCACACAGGAACTGATCTCATTTTGTGCTCAGTTGCTCCCATCCATGTTTATCACATATGGTTAGACAACAGCAACTGTACACATTGTTTCATGTGGCTCTGCTTTTTAACTATGGACTACTCTTGTTTTTTCTCCCTTCACTGAGTTAAAGATTTATGGATGTGCCTTTTTTCAGTGCCACTGTCCCAAAGCTATAAAATTACCCACATTGCACTTGGAAGCAGCCGTTTCCCAAGCTTGTTCTTGCATGGGATAGCACATTTCGATCTTTTTATTTTGGAACTAACAGAAACTAATGCTACATAGAATAAGGATGGGTGTGATCACTCAGTTGTTACAAGTCAGATGAATATGCAGATGCAGGTGTCATGAGGCTGGTCTCTGACAGGTTGACTAGATGCTCACATCCTATTTACATTCTGTAAATGATGTGGGATCAGGCGGCCTTGTCATTGTACTGTTTTGTTATTCACTGTGTGAACTCACCAAACCCACCCCACCTAAATACACTGCTTTCTTCTGTTTCCCAGGCAAGCGTGCTGCCAGAGGAAAAATGATGAGTTGCAAAGCCCATCCGAGGGCATCCATTGGTCAAATTCACATTGTGTAAACTGGTTGGGTTGCTGGAAACACATCAGACATCACAACTAACAACAAGGAGAAAAAATTGCAGTCCCTCCAGTGGAACTGAAGCTAATTCTATCATTGTAATCCACTCTGAACAGGAATGTTCTCTAAATAGCTAAAATGTAAAATGTGTAAATTAGCTGTAAATGTTGGCACAGTGAGAACCAAAGGTCATTACCATTCATCTCCGTCCCAGCTGAGCTTCCATGGAGACTAGTTACAGTGACACTGGTGTTACAGGAACTGATCTCAGGAGGTTTTTCAGCCCTGGAGCTGGATGTTAACACTATTAATCATAGCTGGACAGGAAGCTACTGTAGTTTAGCTGAAGATCTAATTCCACTTTAAATTTATTTCCTCAAGTCTATGAGCCATATAGAACTTTCTATATGTGTCTGTATATAGGCATGTGTTCATTAATGTGAAATAAATGAAGTAAACCATGTGAAAACACTGGTATTGTTCTTTAAGTGTGTGTTTCTGCAGGGTTCTTGTTAGAGTCCACATGCCTGCATGAGTGACTTTTGTTTTTGTGTGACGGAGCATGTCTCAGCTGAAGGTGTGCTGTCATCCTGTGTTCTCCAGGTCGTCTGTTCCTGTTGGTGTAGGAGTGAGAGACGCGGAGGCTGTGATTAGCGGGCTGAGCCCGTGAGTGAACCTATGGCAGAGAGACAGCACAGTGCAGGTAAGAACTGCCAGACACACAGAGGGACAATCTGCGGCCAACTGAAATACAACAAAACACAACAAACTCCAGAAGGACATACCTGGGGAGGGAGCCTTCTGTTACAGAGCATAGCACACTATGACTAACAATCTAAAGCATGCCTAGCAGCAGTCCATTCATTCATCCAATCCATTGTCTACACTCAGCAATACAGTCTTGTATTGCTGAGTGTAGTGATGATTAAACTGATGATTAGTCAGACTGACACTGATACTGATATTTGGGAGTTAACCACCTAGCAGCTCTGTAAGGCTTCACTCATACCGTTTCCACCAAAATGATCAGGTTTTTTAAACACAGGTAAACCTGCTAATGAAAGCTGATTGACTCCTTTTCCCCTGTCAGTCGACTTTGTCTTTCTGTTCGGACTGAGGACACACACAACTGCAAGGAGTGATGTCATCACATGCACTTACAGAGCACACACACAGACACAGTGGAGAGAGAGTGAGCTGCTGGCTGCTGTGTAAACTAGTAAAACAGATGTGTCTCGTCTCATCCTCAGGTTGTTGCTCCTGTAAGTGTCGGAGTCTCTGTGTGAGACGCTTCCATCAGTGATTGTGTGTTTTTCAAACTTATTTCTGGGCTGCAGCTTCACTCTCAGAGGAAGGTGTAACCGCAGTGTTCCTGGTGTAACAGCACCGTGCTGGACAGGTGACAGGTGTGTTACAGTGTCTGTCTCTGAAAGACGTCACAGCAGGAAAAGGGGTGAAAATGAACATGTTCACTCAGGTGTTGTGTTTACATCACTGCCAGAGTCTACTGCACAGTCATGTGACCTGGATGTGAATGCGGATTGTTCCCTTTTCCATTACCAACAAAAGCCTGATGTTAGAGAGTCTTAGCGGGTTTTTTGACCAGTGGAAAGGGGGCTTTAGACATACGGCTTAAACATAGTGGTGGTGCTTTTAGTTAAATACTAAAGTCAGCATGCTAACATTCTCAGAGTGACAATGCTAACATCCTAACATATTTAGCAGGTATAATACTTACCATGTTCACCATCTTAGTTCAATGTGTTAGCATGCAAACATTTGTTACTCATCAGTAACCACAAAGTACAGCTGCAGCACAGTTTTGCAGGTTTTTGTTACTTAATGTGATACAGTAATGTGACGACTTCATTTAAAATTCAGTGGTCGTATGGCAGCTACTAATTCAAATATTGTTCAGTTACTTTGGCATGTGGGGGTCAGCCTGTTTGCTGTCTGATTATTATTAGTTTGTTCTGTCTGTGGTCAAAGGACAGACTGGTCCAATGGTCCCCATCATGTCTTTACCCTCACCTTATCTTTCACCCCAACCAGTTATATTTGCTACACCTAACCATAACCTAACCCCAACTCCAACCACAGAGGTCAGTGGCACAGGAGACACTGTAGGGAAGGGAACAGACTTTGACACAAGAGGTGAGGTGTGCGCTGTAGCCTCTAAATGTGACTTCAGGTAATTCAAAGGCTGCCTTATTTAAATATTGTGTGGTCTTGGCTGGCTGTTGTGGTAAATGTTAGCCACAGGTACGTTCTGGACATTCAGGTGTGATTTAGAGTTGGAGCATATGTGTAACCAGTGGCAATGTGTACACACCGTGTGGATATTTTTTAATTTAATTTAGCTTGTTTACCTTAAAATGGTGGTAACAGGTGATCCTGTCTCATTTTTTTGGCAGCATCCACTCACTAACGTTATGATGCAAATACATTTGAAGGCCAATGATTGGTGTTATGTCACAAGGTAGAGGTCATTGCATGATCAACATTTCTGGCGCTTCATCATGACATTAGCAGTGTTGGATTTAACAGCAAAACAGTTGAGCATTTTTCAGGCTTTTGAAAATAGAAAGTGAACTATCCGAAACGGTGAAGATTCTGCAGCATGCGCATTGACTCCGCTAACGTTAGTGCTGCTAGCATTAACAATACGAGCTACTCGTCCATGATCCCTCCCGCTTTGCAAAGCGGTGAGCTACCATTGTGGCTACCCCCCCCATCAGTGACTGTTGTCTAAGCCCAGAACACTTGGATGATGATATCCACAGTATGTGTACCTCAGACTTTCAGGATATTGTCAGTGTTAAGAAGGACAACTGAAAAGGGCATCAGACTCTGTCAAGTTAAAACATCGCAGTCTTGTGTCATAACTTCAGTGCAAAAAACATGAATCGATTTCTCTCTCTCTCTTGCCTCGCTCACGTGTGTGTGTGTGTGTGTGTGCAAAACCTAAGGGTAGCCTTCAAGCAGTTTTTGTGCATACTAAGAAATGTAATCCTGCCAACACCACTGTGCTTAACAGCACTTGTCAGGTGGGGACTTCTGCAGAGCTGTGGCACTGAGACAAAGCTGACTGCTGGATGGTCAGTAAGTTCCTTCAAACTGTCATGCTCCCATTGCCAATTCAAACAAATACGACATATGCATGTGAAGGATTTCAAGTTGTTTAAAGGCACAGCTGACAGCTGAATCAAGAAACCAATATAACACGTCGATTGTAATTTATTACAGTTTTCAATCAACTTGCTCCAAAACTGGTCATGAACCAAAACATTAATTGAAATCTTTTTCCTGATGATGACAAGAAGTCAGTAGATCACAGTAGGCATCATCCTCTGGGGACTGTGGACAATTGTAACAAATTTAATGGCAATCAACGTTGCCATTAAATGTCAACCTGATTGTGGCCACGTGAACAAAAGAAAAACAGGATCACCAAGGTCAGGAGGGTTCATCCTCTGGTGGCCATGGATGTGTGCAAGACAATCCAATCAGTAGTATTTAAGGCTTGACTCAAGTGATTGACCAATGAACACAGAGCCACTCCATGACCTGATATATCAGTTTGTTCCTTTGCAGAGACACAGAACATAAACAAGTGTCATTAATATTATTACCGATATCATTAAAGAACTGTGCCTAAGATTTGAAGTGAGTGGGAGTTTATTTGTTTGGTCATGGTCATTTCCTGTTTTATTTTGTAGTTACTTTCCTTGCGTGTCATGATGTGTCATCATTTCTACTTCCTGTCTTTGTCGTGTTTCCCTCCTTGTTGATTGTGTGCCCCGCCCTAATGTGTTTCACCTGCGTTCAATCACCCTTGCCTCCCTTGTGTCTATTTAGTGTCTGTGCTCCCCTTTGTCTGGGTCGGTTCGTCCTGCTTTACCCTGTGGAACTCCTGTTTGGATTTTTGATGTTTCCTTGCGTTCCTTACTCCTGTGCTCCTTGTGTTTTTGGTAGAGTAAATTCTTTTCACTCCTCCTTCCAGCATTTGTGTTTTTTCTGTATTTGGGTCCAAATAACATAAACCCTGACGGATGACCAGTGTTTGCTGATGAGTTAATTAACAGCTGAGTAAACATTCATCCAAATGTCAGGAAAGTCTGAAATTATTGAGATTGCTTACATTTCCTGAACTTTATATGTTTTACCCTACTATACTATACATTTTTAACTATATATTTTAACTGGATCAAGGGTTTTAGGCATCGGACGTCTGGATCTTAAATGATCAGAGACTAAACTGGAAAATTTGATTCAGAGAGGAGAACACCTCTGTGGATAATTCAGCTTCAGGTAAAAACCTCCTGAATAACTGACACCGAAGCCTTCCTTCTGATTGGCAGAGCTGACCACAAATGGAAGTTGGAAATACAGCATCACTTCTGATTGGCTGAGACTGACTACAGCCTCGTGTGGGATCCACATGTTCAAAATGTTGCACTTTAAAGACTGTGAGGAAAAGGGGGAGAAGTAATTAAAATTGTCTTCAGGCTGAGGCGGAGCTGGAGGAACAAATGCCAGAGGCTGCAGCTTCTGTTCATTATATAAGTGGATGTTTGCAGCAGACTTCCTGCCCGTGTCAGTGGAGAGAAAACTTTCTCATTAAGATACTAGGTTGTTTGGATAAATCCTGATTTCAACTGAAACAGATGAAGTCTTGTTGCCTCATCTAATAACTGAATGTCTTCCTATTAGGGACAGTATAAAAATTAATGGGGTGGGGAGGTGGCTGAATCTAATATTTAATTTCATTAAAAAAGTGAGACCCTCCTTATCTTTATATTTTCATTTGACCCTTCTCAGACCAGAAGGTCAAACTTCAGCTGCTCTAATGTTGGATGAAGGTACTAAATAAATGGATTTACAACAGTGCCACTGTATCTTCACCCCAACCTGAATGACAAGTGATGATACTGATGTTGGACACGTGTGTGACGTGTGAATGTCAGACATTACATCATTTTGTTCATGTGAGCCTTCCATCATCATTTCTTGGCTCCAAAATTTCTGATAAATTCTATAGTCCAGATAGATTTGGTGCACAATACTGACTGATACGGCATTACCCACAATGCATTATCAGATACAAGTATCATTCACCAAATGGAATATTGTTTTGATAAATGACTGGTGCACAGCTGTGGAGCTTAATGTGTGCCAGTCACCAGCTGCGGACTCTGAAGGGATTGAGATCTGTAATATTTCTGCCCACTCAGGTTCCAAATAGTAAAACTTTATATGAATCAGATTAGATGGTGTTACCTGAGATGAGGTGTCTGACTGTCCGGAAACGATTTAACCAATCAGGCTGAATGATTCTGATGACCAGGCCAGTTAACCAGGTTTGATGGTGCCTCAGAGGGAACATTTTCCTCTGCATGACTAGTGATCCATGGAAACAAAGTCGTCCGTGTTGAGTGGTTTGGTGAGTTTAGCTGTACACTAAAAGAAAAGACGATGAAATGTGCGCTCAGATCTGGCTGTAGAACTGCAGAACTGATCATTGTAATAATTGTCTGAACCGTGAACAGCCACGGTCCCTTATTGTTTGAAATGTACTCACAGCTGCTGCATTTTCACTAAAGTAGCTCATGTGCTGGTAAATGTGTAAGAAATAGGAATAGGCTGAGGAGAGCAGCTGATACATGTGTGAGGATCGTTCAGTGCTGTGGGGGCTCTGTGGGGTTCACCATTCTTCAAGCTGATCCAGAGATCTCCTTCGGACTGACAGATGCTTGACTTTAAAGGCGCTGACAGCAGATGCCTCTTTCATCCACAGAGGGTCAGCCATGCGTCACCTTCTCCCTCAAACAGCAACTCAATCTGTGGCAATGAGCTGGGACAGGAGGCCATCAGTCAAATAAAAGATCCAACGGCACGTTCGCTGCAAGTGTTTTTAAAATTCACAAAGTGTAAATGACTCTATTTCTGAATATGTCAGTGGTTTACGTTGCAGAGATGTAGTGGCAGCTGTAGATGTGAGGGAGTCGATCCCCATATACTCCCATGTTAAAATGTCCAACTTTACAGCAGGAATAAACATGTTTACAGCCTGGTACAAAAACAGTTTTGGTCTCTAGAGCTAATTTCCTCCTTCATGACACCTGTTTATATAACTCACCTGTCACCTCACATTTTATTAAGGCTTAAAGTTATGGAGAATTGAGGGCGTGGCCTCTTTGAGTGACAGGTGGGTGAGTGTATGCTTGCCACAAACCGGTATGCACGAAGTCTCAGCTCCAGATACGCCCCTCCTCTTTGACCATATTTATATTAGCTGGGAGTTAGGGGTGGAGTCAAACACTGCCAAGATGGCAACAGAGTAGCAGCTCAATCTGAGCTTCAAAACCGCTCTTAAGAAACCTGTGGGTGACGTCACAGAGGCGACGTCCATCTTTATTTACAGTCTATGCTTCAGACTGTGTTGGAAATTAACATGTGACTTCTATCTGCTTTAACAGAATCTGAGTGAGAGCCAATTAACTTATACTGTATCTGATGCAGAGGATCACTCAACAGACAGCACTGTAAAGCTTAAACCTCTTTTGTCTTGACACACACGTGTGACGCTTCAGATTTCCACAGAGGAGGTTCAGAGCAGAGTAGCAGATGAAGTTTCCCACTGACAGGATTTCATGTACTTTCTCAGTCACATTCTTTCAGTCAGGTCCTCTTATCCCCAAAGAGCCGGAGCGGCAGCAGCAGCTGAGTGGATCAATCTGAGAATTGCCCGTGAAATTCGAAGCGTTTCCAGGCTTAAATCCTTCTGATTACTTTTCACGGATACTGTGAGGATTTTACGCACCACACCGAGTGTACACAACCTCTGGCACACACCTTCCAAATATTGAGTCGCATCCCATTATGAACAGCTCTGCTGGCTGGAGTCTTCCGATGTCTTTTCAAATCACCTCTCAGTTCATCTACATCTCCCACTCAGGACCGATGCAGATGGAAGCTGAGGTCGATGAAGGATCAGATTTTTCTCTTGCTCTCACTCACTCAGTCGATTTCATTTACAGCCAAACTATCTATATAATCTAAATGTTGTGCTGCTCTCTTCTTTCAAAAGTGTGCCAAAGGCTAATATCTAAGTTTGACTGAATACTTGGTCTCTTATATGACTGATGTAAATCGATTCACATTAGAATTGAAATTCTATCTCTACAAGTTCAAAATCGATCCATAAATTCCACAAAAATGTAATATTTAATATTTCTTTTCATTCATATTTTTCAGTCTTATAATTACATGAGTTTAGCTCGCTAGTCTTATAGATGATGCTGTGTCGATTACCACCCGGAGACTCCTCCTTGACATGAGCAAGAAGAAAAGTACAGAGCGAGCAATGGAAAACATAAAGGACAAAAGTAATTCAATCTGCCTCATCTTCAGTGAAGGCAAGGTCATTTCAGATTTTATAACCTCGAGGGGAAGCAGCTTGATCAGACCCATCAGACCTGAGCATCACTAAAGAGTCTGTCATGTAGAGAGCTAATAAAAACAAATGAAATGGTCAAAGTTGTCATATTGACATTTAAGGTGTATTGATTGATTTTCAAATGTCAATCATGCGTTGAGTAACACGCAGGAAAACATTCCACCTTAAAAGATGCCGGTTGCTGCAGGAAGCCTCTGAGCTGCTCAGTGAATTAAATGGTTAATTAGTAAAGATGAAAAGACAGAAAACTGCTTTTCATTCATCATCCACTCTTCTGACAGTTTCTTTATCCGTGATGCTTTTACACAGAAACATGACAGTCAGTCTGTTACACTGGGACAGCTTGTGCTGATGGAAATGAAAGCTAGCTTAGCTATTTCATAGCCTAGCCTGTTAGCTTAGCTTGACCTCTGCCTGCAGCTTATATTAGTTATAAAAAGCTATATTTTTGCCTTCATTCGGACAGTGCAGTGAGAGATAGACAGGAAGTTCAGGGAGAGAGATGGGATGACATGCAGAGAAAGGGCCACGGGTCAGACTCGAACACGTGGCCGCTGCGTTTTGGACTAAACCTTAACCAGAACCTTACCAGGTGAGGCACCAAGGCAAGCCACCCTGCACTGCAGCTTTTTTATCTGAATGAATCTTTCCATTTAGGCTACCACTTGTCCCGGTTTTTGTGGGATTGTTCTGTTTTTTGAGCGATGGTGCAACCTCATTTATTTCCTCCTGCTGATTTTCAGTTTTCTTTTTGGTTATGATTAATCCTGTGTCTGTAAACATGTGTAAACAGTCCTCAATTTGCCTTATTATCTATCAACCACCGCCCATCCACATCTTAGTGGATGCAGATGTCCTGAGCAGCGAGTTCCCGGTTCCACTCCCAGCTGGCTCCCTGTCCATGTATTTTCTGTCACTCTCTGTCCTATGAAATAGAGACATAAAAACAATGCCACCGCGAATTCAGGCAGAGAGGACCGAGGTCCCTAACATGAGTGTTAGTAAAAAAAAAAAACATAGGGGGAGAGAGGGATGGCGAGAATTGTTTTGAATCGAACCAGAGCCCAAAAATCGAAATTGAAGCATGAAATTTTTTTGAATTGTGCACCCTAGTAGATACTCATGAATGTTTTTCTACAACATTAATTTAACAAAGATATAAATCCGGGGACCACTGTATCATTTACAGGCAGATCTGTCACCGATTATTTCCCCACACAAACTGCAAATCCTGAAGGGCTGCTGCATTCTCATATTTGCAGTGCATTTGTTTGTGATTGAAGAAACGTAAAATTAAAATAAAAGAAAATCCCATCGCTTTGCAAATGTGGTGAAATGGGTCCGTGTGCCTTGTTTCCTCTGCTGTGTACAGAGGCAGGTTTCCTGAAACCCTCCGTGTTCAGATGAAGGGAAACTGTAAATGTTTGTCTCTCACTCATGTTGACAGGTGAAACATGATGTTGTCATCGTTTAGGATCATCGTGTAAACACAGCTCACGCGTCACGTTTGTATCACAGGCCCCTGGAGTTATACAAACACCAACTCAGTGTGGCTCGTGCACAGCGAAAATCAGTGTCAATCAATCTGTAAATACATCTTACTCACTGGTTTCGGTATACGTATAGATCCAAGAGTTGTGTGTTCACTCAACAGTCAAGAATAAATTACATACATACAGTGTATACATATATATGTGTGTGTGTGTGTGTGTGTGTGTGTATATACATTCATACATACTCCAAATATAGAGTTAGATTTTAACACTCTTTGAGTAAAAACATGTACTCCAAGTCCTGACTCCTGACTGTGGCACTGTATCAGCACTGTCAAACACCTGCCATGTAAACACATACTCACACTCACACACTCACGTACTCCAGTCTTTCATCTTGGTGTACACCAGTGGCGGAGAACCCGTCCGAAGAACCGGGACATTTCCCTCCATCCGCTTCTCTTTAGTCACTTCTCTCTCTAGTCTGCTGCAGTGTTGTAGTTATTTAGTGAAAGTCTTTAAATAGATGAATATTTTTGTGCTCGGGTTTGAATATTGTCATTCAGTGTGTAAGGTGAGGCCTACATTTTGAGTGTGCGTGCTGTTGTTAAGTTTGATTTAAATGTTTAAAAGGAAAAAAACTACAGACGAAACAAATCCTGACTGACTTATCTGAAAAGCCAGGGGAGAGACCAGGCTGGCTCCTCTCACAAAATAATAAGACTTAAAACAGAGAACACACAAAGTCAAACTGTCACAGTATGTTTAGCTGTTGTGTCACACACAGGAAATAAACTCAAGCAGCGAATGTTGACAGCTGTGTCATTGGTGTTTAATGTCGACCGTCTTTATTATGTCAGTTCTTTGAGTAGAGCACTGAGACCCAGCTTTGAACTCCGCTCACACTCAACCTTGATGACTCAGACTCAGGCAGTGGGGACTCGACTTGGACTCAACCCAGACTCTTCTTTGGTGACTCAGACATGGACTCAGACTGGAACACTGGGGACTCAAGACTCGACTCAGACATCACTGCTACCCAGGACCAGGATTTTGTCATTTCAGGGGCGAAGCCATAGGACACAAAGGCCAGTGAGTGATTTGATGTTTCCCATGCAGAAATGTAATATATGACATAATATGTTCCTATATCAAGAGTGATGTTGCCACATATGTCACCTTTAGAGTGTTATATTATCAGAGACAGACAGAGAGAGAGAGAGATGATGCTGGAGGAGAGAGAGAACTAGTTAGTTGACAGGTACTAGTTAATTGCTTTTAGAGCAACCTTGAGATTCTGACAGTAAGACACAAAGGCCATGGTGGTCGTAGCCAAATCCGGCAAGGTTGGATGGTGGATCCAGGTGGGCGTGGCTTGGGGCATGGCTGATGACGAGGGGTTTCCATCTATTGTTACAGTTTCTATCATTCTGATTGAAGCTGTGTGGCCATACCCGCTCAGTGGGCTGGAAGGTTGCAGGTCTATTTTTTTGTCTATTTTTAATCAAAGTACTTTTTACTTGGACTGGATTTACGCTGGCTTTTCTGTCCTGATGTAATACTAAATACATGACAGCTTCTGTATTATGATATTGACTTTGCTATCAGCCTTCAAAAACCCAGCTAGTGTTCAACAGCAGAGCTTTATATGACCTGCTTTATGATAAGCTGCCTTGTCACCCTTCATACCTGTTCAAGAGCAAGACAAGTGACACGCAAGTCTCAGCAACATGAACTCGTGCTTCATAGTCTGAGGAGTGTTCGGTTCACTGATAAGCTGATTCAGTTTGTCAGGTGGTATTACGGCTGTCGGCCTTCATGCTGCCAACTATCATCTCTCAGAATCAGTGGAGCTGTGGCAATCTCAGCTCTCACTGATCAAAGTCACCCGTCCCACACCCTAAGGGTGGAGCAAACCTCACTCAGGCAGAGCACTACAGGCAGTGCAGGGTTCAGAGGTCAGGGAGATACGCCCCTCTTACTCATCAGGCAACTCAAGTAGCGCTCGGCCCACTGAGTGACAGATGGGGGAGACAGCAGAGCTATGTGAAGACGAACTGCTACCAAGAACAAGAAAAGATAAGAAATATAGTGTATAGTGAGTTTAACTTTTGTTTTTAATGATTTCATTTGCATTGGAAACATCCATTCACAGGTCAAGCTAAGCTAACATGCTAGGCTATGAAAACGTAGCTAAGCTAGCTTTCATTTCCATCAGCGCAAGCTGTCCGAGTGTAACAGACTGACTCTGTCATGTTTCTGTGTAAAAGCATCACGGATAAAGAAACTGTCAGAAGAGTGGATGATGAATGAACGGATGTTTTCTGTCTTTTCATCTTTACTAATTAGCCATTTAATTCACTGAGCAGCTCAGAGGCTTCCTGCAGCAACCGGCATCTTTTAAGGTGGAATGTTTTCCTGCGTGTTACTCAATGCATGATTGACGTTTGGAAATCAATCAGTACACCTTAAATGTCAATATGACAACTTTGACCATTTCATTTGTTTCAATCACTCTCTACATGACATATGCATAGTGACGATCGGATCTTCAAGGTCTTAAAAATGTGGAAAAATATCAACCGATGTGAACTGCTGATATTTTATTTCATCACCCAGACAAAAAAGTGTTGGACCGGTGGCTCCGACAGCACTACAGCTACGTTTAAAAGACATTGGAAATACTTTAGTACAATCGTATACAGTCTTTGTGTTTTGTTCCACTGTGAGCTTTATCTGTCAATATGGTTACACCTATATAATATAAGCAATTCAGCTAAACTGTGTTAAATTTATCTCTGCTTGCAGTTTAAACATATTATCAAGCAATCAAACACAGTTGATGTGTTTCTTTGAATTCGTCCACATCCTGCATACAGGCAGAGGCAGAGGCAGGACAGTTTTGTGAAAACTATTCCTGCCACCTTTTAATAAATTTAATATTTCAGTAAAAACATGAATTTGTTTAATGGATGGCAGCCAGACGCTTTGCTGCAATGAAATACAATACAATATTTATTTTTTGATCCATTACTGTCAGATGTTCCACTTCATCCATCCACTCCCTGCATACAAAAATCAGTGGAGCTACTGTCCATGTTTCAGTTCAAGTTAAAGCTCCATATTTTCCTCTTCTTCTGGGTTTTATTTGAAGTGTTGATCCATAAGAAGATATATTTGAGGTTTTAAGAACTAAAAACCATCTCAATGTAGTTTTACATCTCTTCTCTCAGGCTCAGCTCTAGTAACAACAGGTCGTTGAGCCAATCAGAAGAGAGGAGGCTCTGAACTTATCTTCTCATTGGCTGACTGTTTTCTGAGTGTTCCAATAAAAATATAGCAGATTTCAGGTAAACACTCAGAGAAACCAAATCCTGTAAGGATTGTGGGTCCAGGTGGGCGGGGTTTGGGGCGTGGCTGACGGCTTTGTTGTGACATCACAAGTCCCTACGACTCAGTTTCTGAGCATTTCTCTATAGACTGAGCGCTTTGATACTTTCACAGTATTAAAGTACTTTTAATGTGAGAGTTTTTGCTTGTGTTTTATGTCTTTTTTTGTATTTATTGTTATTGTACAGCACTTGGTCAACAGTGTTGTTTTAAAAAAAAAATGCTTTATAAATAAAATTGAATTGGATTGAATACACAACCTAGACCTGCCTTATAATCAAACAACACGTGGACATTTACCTTTAGTCTATATGGACCTTTAATGTTTCAATGGAAGAATGAATTTGATGAAATTCCAGAAACACTTTGCTTCAGTTGAATACAATAACTATTCTACTGTCAGATGTTCCTGGCATGTGAAGATTTCCCTGTTACCAAAAAGGAAAGCTCATTTTTTATTGAACAAATGAATTTGCAATCAAGTACAGTACAGCGACTAATTATACACTGAATACTCTCAGACAAGTGCTTCTCATTTTCAGCAGATGTTGAGTGTTAAACCTTGGTCACGATTGCATAGGAAGAGTTAATTAAAAGAACTTAATGTGTCTCTAATGGGCTGATAGAGGACTTCCTCACCTCCCCTCCAAAAATATCAGCTCAAAATCCTACGATAAGACTGTGAACCATGTCTAATAGCCTCAGCTCCTACTCTCCCCACTGAATCATCCTGCACTCTCCCACATCCTCCTCTACTCTCTCTAATTTGCTTTCATCACAAAAATCCCCCTCCGTCTTGGTTTTTAGCTTAGTCCTCTTGTTTTTTCTGTTACACGTTGTTTTTAGGACCAAAGAAATGTGATGCATCTATACTTAGACCAACTACCTCCTCTGCTTTTAATGTTGCTGATGTAAGAGTTGAAACTTGTTCTTCTAAGCAGCACCAGGTGCAGTTGTTGTTCATGGCTAATGAATGACAGGATTCACGTCCATAGCCTTAGCCTTTTTATTCCTCTGCGCCAGCGACAGTCAGAGTTTTCAAGTCATCTGTCTGTCCCATTCTCGTGGACATGATATCTCAGTAACACCTCGACGGAATTTCAACATTCACTTGGACTCCAGGACGAACTGATTAGATTTTGATTGCTAAAGGTCAAAGGTCAAGGTCACAGTGACCTCACGAAATATGATTCTAGACTTGTGAATGCAATATCTCTGTAACGCCTTGAGATCATTTCTTCAAATTTGGCACAAACGTTCACTTGGACTCAAGGATGAACTGATTAGACTTTGGTAGTTAAAGAAACCAGGGTCAAACAGTCAAACCGGATCCTTCAATTTGCTCCTCAATGAGAGACAACAGAGCTGTCAGGTAGGGCTCTGTTTAGAGGAGGAAGAGAGGAGGATGTTAGTAGTATCACTCAGATGCTCTACCATGGTTAATTGGCACCATTTAGAAAAACTAATGGCTCTTCCACAACAGTGTCACATAGTGTCCATAGCAAACACTGTGCACATCATTACCTAAAATGTCTCTTCACCAAAAGCCTGGTGCAAGAGATGATCATTTGTTGGTTTTTGGACACAGTGTTTGTTTTGTTGTTTTAATGAATCTTTTTAGACTTAAAATGCAGGATAGCCACTTGTATTCTGCTCCCGATCCATTCTACATACACGTTAATGGGAATAAGAAGTAGGTTCAACATGGCAGCTTTTCCTCCTTGTGCTTCTGACGTTGGTCAGGTACAAACTAGGTGTTCAAACCAAACACAGAGCAGATTTCTCTTTCAAAAACTGGTCCAAGGTATAAAAAAGGTTGAGGACAGCTGCCAGTGAGAGTAAAGAACGAGCGGTTGCTAAAATAAAATTGAAGATTTCTCTAGGATGGGGGGGGTGTACTGCAACAATATTAATTTTATCAATCCAACAGAGCCATCACTCATCACTCTCTCACTCTACTGCTCTGAGTTTCTCTCTCGCTGTTTCTAATGCCTCATTAATGTCAGGCTTTTAATGTTTAGAAGTAGGACGCATTAAGTTTTATTGACATTAGCTTAATGTTGCATAAACAAACAGCTAAGTTGAAGTAAGTGGAAATAATTGGCGAATTGCTCTCATGGAGTCACAGCTGTAGAAGTTAAGAGCTACACTGTCAGTGTTAGGTAGTTTAAACTCTGTTGGTTGATTAATAACAAATGCCAGGACAGAAATGTAAAAGGCAAAAAGCAAAAGCGTGGAGGAAGACTCGAGTCTGCATCAACGGCCAAAAACAAACTGAAGTGAAAGCAGTTCCAGAAATATGGAGGGTTCTTACCATATGACAGAATTAATATAACTATAAGCTTATATAAGTGTCTTTCAATTGAAGACATTGTTGATTTTCCAGTGGTAAATCCTGGCTACTATTTGAGAATTGAGTGTAGGCCACTTTAGAGTTCCTCTCCAGACATGTTTTAAACTCTGTAAAAATCCTCTGCTGTGATTTATATTTTGTTCAACATGATTTTCACATGTAAAAAGTAAAAAAGCTTATCTACTCTTACTTCCTGACTGATATATCTGGATTAGGGCTTATGCCCCACCCACCACCTGCCACATATTTGAGCCTCAGTCGAGACCAGAACCAGAGACTAGCAGACGTATCAGAACGGTTAGCATAGTTAGCATCTTTTACTTGTTTATGTTGTTTGTTAGCTTGTGGCTGACACAGTGTTCGTGGTTGTGCTACACTAACACTCTCTCTCTGTACTGATAAGGTTTCAGGTTTATTTAGCCCCGCCCCCTGTCCCTACAAGTTGACAGGATTGGTTCCTTAGGTTTGTGACGTATGAAACCCTGGCTGTCTGAATCTGTTTTAATGGTTGCTTCACTGCAGTTCAAGGTGGAAACCCTCAGTCATGGTGTTGATGATTATTTCACTCATCATATGTCTTGTATTAGATAAAAACATAAATGGATGTTAACGAGGTTAAACACTTGATTTTCATTGGAGGGTGTCTTTAAAGACACTAGCTCTAACTTGCTGTTATGGTTTAGGACCTACATGAATGTGAATGCACAGAATATGGTTTAACAAGCTGATGTGAAATCAGGACTGCAGTGTGGGAGCAGCCGTGTACAGCAGCTTAGGACCCTGTGGACCAGATCACAGAGGCAGCTTGGCATAGCAGCAGATGTGTTCTCCCTCTTCGGGGACCACCATATGGAAACGCTGTGTGTGTGTCTGCCTGGCGTGATCATCGTACACAGTACAGCTAAATCACTAACACTGCTCTCTTCGTAGCTGTTAGCTCTGAAAAGTTAATAAGTCAGACCATTTTACAGTCTGCCGACTACCAAGGCAGTGAGAACAACACAAAAACACATGTTACATAGTGACTTGTGTGTGTGTGTGTGTGTGTGTGTGTGTGTCTGTGTGGAAGGTAGATATTTAGAAATGCTTTTTTACTCCAAGCTTCTGAGTGAGTGTTTGATTGACAGCTGAACAGACGAGGGCACAGAGACAGTTTAAATTACAGTGGCCCTGAGAGCTCAACGCTCTGCAGCCTAAAAAAACAAATGCAAATAGACGAAACACAAACACATTCAGAAAATATCTTCATCACTTCGACAACACATGAGCTGCAAATAGTCACAACAGGTTAGGACTACGAGCCAGGTTTCTAAAGCTCAGAGTGAGCTGCTCACCGTCATCATCTTGGCGGTGTCTGACTCCGCCCCTAACTCCCAGCTTATCAAACAGATGACAGCAACATAAATATTCATGAATAAAATCAGCTTTGATGAAAGAAGTTTTTCTAAAACCTTTGATAAAAAGGAGATTTGGAGGATGTTCTAGAATGATTGGATTTTATTACTGAGAGGGTCAAGGTCGGATTTCTTGAGAAATGGGTCAACTATTGTCATGTTTAAGGCTGGAGGGAAACCGGAGTAGAAAAAGAGCTATTTAAAGTGAATAAAATAGCGAGGCCCACACTGTTAAAAAGCTGCTGAAGAAATGTATTATATCTAAAAGACTTGAAAAGGATTTGAGACTATGAGCTGTGCTCCTTAAAGTGCACAGCGAAACAGCCTTGAACCAACTGCAAAGGGCTGAGGCAGTCATGTTGTACAGAATGGTCTTTGGTTATTTAACGGATCTGGAGTTTTGTAGGTGGTGGATTCATCACAGAATTGATTGTATTTAAAGGTAATCTGAACAATCAGCTCGTCCTTCTGTTTTCTTTCAGCTCATCTACATTTTCTGTGTATTTGTGTGGTGTAGTCATTTAACCAGAGTATCTTAGGAGAAGGTTTTATTTTTCTGATTTTGGCAGGAACTATAGAAGCCAACACTGCAAGGATTAAAGTGATGTAGTAATTTCTCAGTGGTAGAACAAGATATTTGCCTCATGAAAGTCTTTGGCAGAGTCATGATTGATGATTCAGGTATAAACAGTAGACAATACTGGAGCAGGAGGAGAAAGCAGGACCTTATAACAATAATACTATTATACTATATTATACTTTACTATGTAATTTATTTATGCAAGTTCATTAAAACAACATAAATGTTAAAAATTCTTAATTTCTCATTCATTTTAATCAATCTATCTTCACATTCTGGGAAAGTGGTCTCAGAATTTTGGCCCCTACTTTTTATGATATCAACATATACTGACTGTGGGATGGATCTATATTTTTGTGACATACTGTATGTCTACAATATAAGCATCCTGGGACACAATTGACCTGATTCAACTAGGTCTCAGTAGTCATAAAAAAATCTAAGTGTTTTATCATAACAAAGTCTTGGCAGAAAAACAGTGATCTGATATGTAACACGTTAAACCAGACTGTGTTGGTGATTAAAGATTCAGCAGAAGTGTCTAGTTAGTCAAGAGGAGACACCACAGGCTTCACACTGATAGGATTATTAAGGCTGTGTTTAAAATACAGGGAAAGACCTGATGGCTGCTACATGATGACATTATAACTGAAGACATAATTTCAGCCTCTAATCTACTTGGGATCAGACCATCAGAACTATAGAAGGCGCCATGCAGCCAGAGAAGATCAAATGTATACATGTTTGGGTTTTTCTGCTTGGTTTCCAAAAGGTTTTCACTCTCTCTCTCTCTCTTTCTCTCTCTCTCTCACACACACACACACACACACACACACACACACATGTACATCCTCCTCCCTTGCTCCTTTAATCATCCAAGTGAATCAGCAAATGTGGCGGCTGCAGTTGTGTTCACCCTGCAGGGCGATACTCCCGTATCACATTTGCTCTCATTCTGTGAAGGCAGTGATACATGAATCAGAGAGGCTTTAATCAGCGTTATCATTACTGTCCAAAACAGATACATCATTACCGCAGGTATCCTTGGGATATTCTCATCTCATCTGTTTCCCAGACCAGAGCCAGAACAACAGAGGGTGTTATCAGGATTAACAAACCTCAGTCTCCCTGCTCCTTTTCTCTGGGGCTGGACCAAACTGTTAGTTTAAAATCTTTTATTTACTGTGTGTGTGAATTTGGCAGCCGAGGCATCCACTTAGGTTTTGTTCTACAGTAACATTTGACTAACTACAGTGGAATGAGTACAATGTCCTTGTGTACATAATTTTTTCTGCAGAATGGTTTGTGTGACATGATGAAGGGCTCTCTTTGTTCATCACATCATTGTTTGAATACGTTCAATTTTCACCATTATAGACATACCATACACATCATATTCTTTTCATTCGTACGTCAACTGTTTATTGTTTTTATTGTCATTTACATGTCTGTCCATTATATGTGCCCTTCATGACACACTTGTTTTTGTTCTGCAAAGTCACTAATAAAGAGCAAAAAAAAAAAAAAAACAAAGAAAGGGAAGGAAGGCAAAGTGTGAAATATGGTTCATAAAACAGGCTTGAAAGTGCTTTGTCTTCCTGTGTTAGTAGCTTTTTGTGCCTTTAACTGTGGGGCTGTGTCTCTGGAAACAGCTGTATATACATCTGTGAGCTGGGATCAATGTTTGATGCGGGTGATGATGTGTAGCTGTAGGATTCTGGGACATTGGTTTATATTTAAGTCCCGCACTCACAGCTTTAAAGCTGTTGAACTGAAGATGTGTTGAGTTTGTTTATAACAAAAATAGTTGAGATTAAGATGTGAAATGGAGTTAACAAAAAACACGAAAAAGAGAAACTCAAGCTTAACTTTTTATTTCATTAGTCCAAAATTAAGCACTTTATTTCAATGTGCATATTTTTCTCAAGTTTTTTTTTTCTGTCATGTTGTTATTAGTTATTGAATCGCTTATTAAATGAGAAGAACATTGAATTATTAGAGTTATTATTTATAATCCCTCCAGGCCCCATGAGAGTTATGTGGTGAAAGGTTCAGGTGAGGTGTAGACCCCTGAGAGGTCACACACCCACCTGCAGGTGGTGCTGGAAACTCACACTTTGAACATCACATGTTCTTAAACCACACATGCATGTGTTCCCTCATGAAATAGGCCACGCTCATTTCTGCCTTTACCTTGTTCGCCAAAATGAAATCTTCAAAATCTACTTTCTTGAATTCCACCTGGCTATAAGTCTGATCAGCAAGAAGAACGGAAGAACGTCCTGTTGGTTACACTCCTCCACCCTGAACAACCACACATCGTTTATTTCAACCGTCTGATACAACCCGTAATAGTGAAATAGTGCCCCTATGGCGGCATGCGTACCAGATTTCAATTGTCATGGTTACCATGATAAACATGTGGACTGTACAGAGAGCAGTGTACCTACCTTTGTCACCATGGTTACCACAATAACAGTCATGGTTTGGTTAGGTTTAGGAAAATATCATGATTTGGGATAAAATAAGAACTTCCTCGATATTAGATGATCTTTGTTGTCATAGTTATGATAATAACAACATGATTAACTTTATTGAACAGTCATGGATAATAGAAACAACATAAACCTCTGGTTTCACATGGGAATGAAACACGGCTCTCCTGTGTCATATTCATCCATCCACCACAACCTGCTCCTGACGTGGACTTTGTCTCTCTTTATACTACGTCACCGCACTTTTCCCTTTGCTCCTGTCATCATTACTATGACAACTAGATGTCGCCTAGCAACATACCTAACTATGGGTCATAATAACCTGCTGCACAGACGACCTATGGCTCGTTTTTTCTTTACAGGAGGACGGTCTCCGCATATCTATTAACACAAAAGTTTGTTGAAGATTCATTGAGGCTCTGTGCAAAATTTGCCGTCATCAGATCCGTTTGCGTCGCCTCAGCAGGCTGCAGGGTGCGGACACCAGTTTGTCAACGCCACACATTTGCATGTGAATGATAAGAATGATAGAGTCTTTGTGCCATTTTCATGGGTTTTCTACCTCCTGTTGTTTCCATCATGTTTCAGTGTTAACAGGAAACTGTGAGCCCCATTTTTAGCAAATCTGCGCCATGAAGCACAATAGTATGTTCTGGCAGTTACAAGACTGTATTTTTAGGATCCTAGATTGCACAAGCTGCCACAAAGGGTTATTCCATCCAAATAATACTTTCTTTCTTGTGGTTGTGAAGAGTTGCATCTTGGGCAAATTGTCTCAATTGTATAATTATCAGATGAAATAAAGATGGAATCATATGCTACAGCCTTTGCAGTCACTAGATCTTGACCAGATATAGATATAACTTTTATGTAATAATGAACAATAAAAATAACAAGGAAAGTGAACAATGCTGCTAAGTGTGAGGTGAGGTGGCGAACACATGAAAGAACCTCAATGACTCCTGAGAGAGAGAGAGAGAGAGAGAGAGAGAGCAGAAATAACATTATAATATTATTATAAATATGGTAGATGGTTAAAAATATAAAGTAATGAGTTCTTTACTGTTCATATAAGAGCTGTTATACTCACACTTAGATTGTCGTCCATCTTCTTACTGAAACACAGTCCTGTTGTCCACTTCCTTATGTGGCAGTGTGGTGAAGAACGAGCGTCCTGAAACTGCAGCCTCTGGTTCTGCAGGAACACCGTGCTCCCATGAAGAGCTGCTGCTTTATGTATGTATGGATGTACATACAGTAATTACTGCTGATACTGAGAAAAACATCTAAACATGGTGACTGTGAGACCACATGTGAAGGAGCTTCCCAGCGATCACTGAATCCTGGAGATACTGGTGTTAATGCAGAGACTGAGTCATGATGAGTCCAGCAGCATGTACATGATGTCTGTGTATATAATATACTTCACAAAAACTGAAAAGCATGTAAGACACATTGTAGTATCACAAGTGAAGGATGTGCATGTAAAAAAAAAAAAAGTCGATTCAAAGTCCAGTCATATGTCAGGAGCTTGAAAGAATGCAGAGTGCATCGCATGTCTTCCCCTGGTGAGCCTCAGCTGTAGTGAAAACAAAGATTATCACACCTGACTAATAATATTTTCACCAGTTTTATATCTGAAGAAACGAAACCGCCGAGCGACTTGTCAAGGTGGAGGCTTTTGGGTCACGTATGGGGAGGAAGGAGTGTAATCCCTCCGTCTTAACGCAAGCAGCGTGTCCAAGCAGAGACAGAAGACAAGTGGGAGAGCAGAAGGATAAACGCTTGCTGCACCGGAGGAGGCATTGAGACGGAACAAAGGACAGACCCACCAGCTCTCCCACTCCATCTCTATCTCTGCCTCTGTCTGTATCTCTACAGACACATACACTCATATCTGTTTGACCTGGGCAGTCTGTCATGCTGCCTCTGTGTAGGCATGAAAATCACATGTAGTTATAAAGGTGTGAAAAGGCCATTCCCCCTGGTGATATCTAACGGGATTCAGATACAGAGGAAGGAAGATGACTAAAGGCAGGAGGAAGAAGAGTTGCTGGGGAGTGAAAGTGATCAAATTGGCACATGTGGTGTTTCCATCAAGGCACATTGATACACACATCAAGACACTTCGAGACAATTCAGAACACACTGAATGTGGGGCGGAACAATTCATCGAAATATTATCAATATTGCAATTCACCCAAGTGGAATATTCAAATCACAGGAGCTGGATTTTTTTCATAAAAGGGAAATTTATCAGAACCAAGCTGCAACCTTCAAGGCTGAAAACTGAAGCCAGTACTGAAGAACCAAAAACTGAAGTTCCTCTAACGACCACTAGAGTCTGGCTCCAACAGTGAGTCAATCCCCATAGACTCCCATGTTAAAATGTACAACTTTACAGCAGAAATAAACATGTTTACAGCCTGATACAAAAACAGTTTTGGTCTCTAGAGCTAATTTCCTCCTTCACGATACCTGTTTATATAACTCACCTGTTCACATTTTATTAAGACTTAACATTCTGCATAATTGAGGGTGTGGCCTCTTTGAGTGACAGGTGGGTGAGTGTATGCTTGGCACGAAGTCTCAGCTCCACACACGCTCTTTGACCATTTTTGTCTGAGCTCAACACACATCATCAAACAGACAAAACACCAACAACTTCAGAAAACATCTTCATCAGTTTGACAGCACATGAGCTACAAATACTCACAACACAACAGAAGTGTTTCCAGGGGACACTAAAAAGTGATGAACCAGTTGTTGATGCTCTTGTTGTTCAGTGCTTTTAACTTCAAAAGTCAAAATGCTCATTGAACACTTGTCAAACTGTTGAAGATATTTTGTGAAGTTGTTTGTGTTTTGTCTGTTTGCATGTGTCTTAAGCGGCAGTGGGCTGAGCTCTCAGGGCCACCGTACTATCTGTCTACACTGAGTCTAATAATAATTATCCATCAGAAGAATGAGGACTTGTAACTGGAAAGCAGTCATGTGACCTTTGCTCACCCTCAGAGAGAGAGGGAGAGAGAGAGCACTGGATACCTGCTGCCCTTCACCTGATGCTCTCTTAACCTGTTGCCATAATTACAGCCTACATAAGGTTTCTGCTTTAACTATATAGTACACATGTAGCTTCCATTTTCTCCTGTAATAACAAGCAATTGCTCAAATGGTATGGTAATGGTATGGATCATTTTCTTCCACCTTTTTTTTCCAAATGTATAGCTGGTCTAGGACCTGTTACATCAACAGACAGGGTTAGCCTGCAGCATCAGCGGCCTGGTGGTTTGTGTGAGGGTGGCCTGGGATGGAGTCCAACTGTTCCCGTCAGGGTGAATGGTAATAACTTTGGCTATCCATTAAGGTCAGAATTTTAATTTGAAAAAGCTTAATTAATCCCTCTCAAGGTAATTACTTACACAGAGGAACACAAAAACATGCACCAACAGACAAATGTTAATAAGTCACAGTAATGAACAATAAAAGTTTAAAAGTCAAGTGCAAATGAAGGAGCAAGTTTGAATGGCGGTTAGTTTTCACAAGCAGGTTGAAACATAATGATGCCCAGATGGCAACAGAGACAATTCACTGACAGGAACATGTGCAGAAGAAGCCAAGCTGCTTCTAAACTAAGACTACATTAAAGAAAAAGGTTTCACACAGACCAACACTCAATACAAGAAAAAACAAGCTGCTGTCAGGTCACAACGTGAGGTAACGTGAGAACCTGGAAGCTCTGTTTGTCTGATGCCTCGGCTGTACTGTGTTCAGTAAGAAACACATGGTGCAGCTAAAAGTGCTAACACAACAAAATAAGACGACGAGCAGTGTTAACATTTCCAACCACTCCTCTAACCTGAACAACCACACAGCCCTCTGATACGACCCACAGGAGTGTCTCCTGAAGTACTGCCCCTACAGTGGCAGGTGTACTGGACCTCAGTTGTCATTACATTATTATTGGTACAATAATAAATACATGGACTGTACAGACAGTGGCATACCTACCTTTGTCGCCGTGGTTACTATAATAACGGTCATGGTTTGCTTAGATTTAGGAAAATATCGTGATTTGGGTTAGAATAAGTACTTCCTCAACATTAAATGATCTTTGTTGTCATGGTTACAATATAAACAGCTACTTTCACATCGGAATTGAACACCACTCTCCTGTGTCATATTCATCCATCCACCACAACCTCCTCCTGACGTGGACTTTGTCTCTCTTTATAGTACGTCATTGTACTTTACCCTTTGCTCCTGTTATAATTACAACGACCACTAGATGTCGCCTAGCAACAAAGTGTAACTATGGTCATAATAACCTGCAGCACAGACAACCTATGGACTTGTTTTGTACAGGAGGACGGTCTCATTATTTGTGCTAAACATCAGCATGTGTTTAACATGTTACATTGTTAGCATGTTAGCATGCTGAAATTAGAACTGCTGTGTCTAAGTACATAAGTGCTTTTTTTAATTGCTGTTATATTACTATCAATGAAACTCAACACTTCTTGAAAATGTTTCAAATTAAAAGCCTACCAGGAAGATGAAACATCATTGCAGGAAGTGTCGTTATTGGTGTGTATTATTACAGATAGAAAATGACCATGAAAATCAAACCTGAGATGTAATTAGCCGTAATGAACCTGGTTCCTGAGTGGGTTCGCTTCTGTCCTGCACCATGTAACTGTCTTGTAGTTCGTTAGCACCAATAAGTCTGGTCACAGTCCATGTGGAGCACACGGTACACACAGTATTCAGTGAATCACAGCCTTACAAAGATTTACTTCCATCTTACAGCCCAAATCTTTGCAGTACCCCACTGCAGAGACCTGACTGATCCCAGTGGCAGCTGTCTCTACCAGTATGCACACAAGCTGAAGATAATTGTTGATCATTGCTGAGGGAGCCGTTATTTTTCGCATTTGGCCTCACAGCAGAGCAGCATGAGTCACTATTTGAGTCAGGGAGGGGGGCTGGTGTGACTGAGACACCTGGAGAAAACAAACAGGGATTTGAGGCCTGCATGCATGATGCCTTCAGAACTAATGGATGGATCTGCACAGGCGAGACGCAGAGAGCCTACACAATGTACTTATTTAACCAACATCTCATTTATTATTATTTCATTTTTATGTCTCTGCGCTGACATTCACTAGAACTCAAGGATGAACTGATTAGATTTTGGTGATCAAAGGTCAAAGGTCACAAAACACTTTTTAGCCATTACTCAAGACTTCACGCAGAAAATATGACAAACTTTCACACAAATGGTTCATATGTCATATGACTGGATAAACAGGGATGTAACCCTGGAGGAGGCAGACAACCATGCGGAGGTCATTCTAGTACCTACTCTAGTAATTATACCTAAACTCTTCATTCATCTAATTGCAATATGTTTTGTTTATTATAAATTAAAGGGCAGTAATGAGGAGTAATAATGATTTTTTTCTTAATGGAGTTTAGCGTTCCATGGTGGTGTAGAGGAAATAGAATACCTACAGTGACATCTCTCCATGAATTTAGTTTGTCTCCAATAGTTGTGACAGTAGTAGTTGTCATGGTAGCAGCTTTCTTTTTTTAGATTTACTATACTGAGTGCCTCAGATTGTGCTAATCAAATCTTAATTCAGCATATTTACTATTCAGCTTTGCTGTGAGGGTGAAGACTCATGCATACATGTCACAATAGATTGGTTTTAGTTGAGCAGGTTATCTAACATTACTCAAAAATAAGCCTATAGTTTCATGGCAGTGATGCTCAGTATGATTGCAGCTGGGGGGGTGTTTTCTCATTTGCAGCGCTACACATCTCCAGGCTGAGGGTGGATGTCACAGTGAGTGCGAGCAGGTGCACTCGCGACTGAACTGAAATGTAGACACAAGGCAGGCTGATGAAGTTCAGTAATTTATTAAACAAAGTCAAACAAAATGCTTATGAGAAGGAGAGGCAGGCAGAGGGCCGTAAACAGTGAAGGCAGCAGGCAAACGCAGGCAGACATCCAAACTCCAACAACAAAGAAAGGCACAATGTCCAAACACAGGTGAAGCAGGAAAAACATTAGGCACAAAGACAGGAAGCACAGAAACCTGTCATAAACCTCTGGCAACTGAAAGAGCAAGAGACGAGGCACATAGAGAGAAAGGAAGGACAGGAAGTAAAACTACAGATGCATAAGAAAAGTCATTTCAGAATAAAACAAGAAATAAAAACAGAGACTCTGGGAAGGAAGTCACACAAATGGGCAGATCATGACAGTGGACATGTTGTCAGTATTCTGCTTATCGTGTTCAGCTTTTTTATTTGTCAGAAAGTCCCAGTGTCTTGTATTTCATAATCCGGATCATTTTCCTCCCATATGAACATAGTGACCAAATGTATAGCTAGTTTGTTACCTGTTACATCATCAACCGGGGTAAGCCTGCAACACCAGCAGTCTGGTGGTTTCCATGACAGTGGCCTGGGATGGAGTCAAACTCCCGGCTTGAATGTTTCAGTCCACCCCTGCATCAGACTGCAGTGTTTTCAGCTCACTTCTACTATTTTAACGGCAGAGGAAACGGTCGCTCTGCCAGACTGTACTGCCCCGACGGAGTATTAGGGCCACATTGAGGAAAAAGGAAAATTGTGAGAAAAAAGTCATAATATTAAAAGAATAAAGTCGTAATATTTCGAGAGAGAAAAAAAACACTTTTATGAAGATTACATCAACCAATAAAACGAGTGAAAGGACAGTCAGTTGCAGACTGAGCTTCTGTTTGTCTGTTTAACAACAGATTAGACTCAGTTTCTTCAAAGTCTTTTCAATCTCCTGATGCTGATGATGATGATGATGATGATGATGATGATGATGATGATGATGATGAGCCAAAAGATGAAGTTTCTCCTTATTTGTGAAACTTCACAGGATGCTCCATGTTCCTGATTTCAAAGCTTCTGGTATTTCCCTCTAAAACAACACAAAACCTAAAACTTTACTCTCATAATGATGTTTTATTCTTGAAATATTATGATTTTATTCTCAAAATTACAACTTGGTTCTCATAATATTATGATTTTTTTTTCTTGTAATATTATGACTTTTCTCTTCTAAAAAAATTCTGTTTATTTATTTTTTTTTATTATTATTCTCGAAATTTCATATTTTGTTTTCCTCAATGTGGCCCTAATATTCCATTGTAGTACTGCAGATCCTGAACTCTGGACTGCAGAGGAATGTCGAACATCATGAAAGAGTCTAGCACACTGAACTGGATTCCTGTCTGACACAAGTGGAGGGAAGGATTCAGCGCACGCAACTGAGAAATACTGGAAGCCAGCCAGCAGCTCATCGCCTGTGTATTAACAGGCTGTCCAGCTCACACATCGCAGTCTGTTCACACATCACCACTTTCATTTTTCCTTTTCTGTAGCAGAGCTTTTCCAGAGCTGCTGATAAATCTTTCTGTGAAGCAGAAAGAATACAACCAGGGTAGGGCTGCGTGATTCATCCAAATATTATCAAAATCACAGTAAGTGTAATATCCAAATGCAGGAGCTGCAATTTTTTTTTTTTTTTGATAAAATGTCAAATGTGTCACAACTTACACTCATAAATGTAATTTAAATGCATAATGGGCCTACAAATTATATTCTAGAGATGTAAGGGAACAAATGCCCACAAAATGTTTTATATTTTTTCCTGTGAAAATTAAATGCAAAAATGACATTCCGACGAAAATCATGGCTCATTTAGCAAAAAAAAATTATTATTTTTTGCACATCGTTCAGCCATAAATCAGGTGAAATAAAATAATGGAAATTATCTTTCTTCCTAAATCGCATGGAGCAAGTGCAGTTAGGGCATTTGTGTGAAACACAAAGGTTAGTTTGTGTTTGTGGTAAGTTGATCACACATCATGACTGACCAGTGAGCCCAGTCCTGACCACAGACTCCATTCCACACACACAGTCAGCAGCTCTGTACCGCTCTCAGCACAGCTCTGCAAATAAGCAAAGGCACAAATCACAATATTAAACTTCTTTTATGTTATATTATGAATTATAATATAATGAATCTTCAGTTCATTATGAATCTGTGGTTAAATGTAGTTTAGGTGATGATTGGAAAACTCTGTGGTGGATTGATTTTGGAAAAAGGCCAAAAATAAAAGATTAATGTGTTTTCTTTCACTGCTGACTTAAAATAAAGGCTGTGGATGGTAATCTGAGTAAGTGAGGACAGTAAACCCTGCCGATGTGTTTCCCAGCTTCAGTGTGTGGGCCCAGAAACATGTCTTCATCATTATGAGTGGAGGTTTGAAACGAAGAGTATCGTGGCATTTCAGTGCCGTGTAGTCGGCGTTTCCGTGGCTAACTGTACCCGCTGGTCACAGCCTCAGTCTGCACTGCTTTCATTACACCAATAACTTCTGTGACAGCGGAGAGCAACAAATTACAGAGTGTTTATGAGCGAACAGTGTATGCTCCAGACGATTTGTGCCTTTTCGAACTCATCTCTTTCGCCTTGTGTTTGTCACAGATGCGTTCAGAGAGACCGTAGTTCCCCCTGAGGAGAAAGAGCACTTTATGGGGCTATTGACTGAGCAAAAGTAAAGAGGAGAAATATCCAGCCTTATTAATATTTCATTGTGCTTTAATTGCTCTCATTACCTTAAGATTACTCTGGGTTCTGTTGATAGATTTTTCAAAGGTAATTAATCCCTTTTCTTTCACAGTAAACAGCCTCACCGCAGGGCGTGGATACTCCCCTTGAACCCCCCTCATGAAGCGTCTTAACAACAGCGAACTCAACAAACAGTAAACAGAGTAAAGTGGGTCAGAAGCTGTGCACGGTTCATGGTCCACAAAAAAACGGATCCCTGCGGAGGATTGCATTCATCTCAGAATCATCTAGAAAACCCTCCCTGATGGTTCAGAGGCAGCGCGGAGACAACTGCAGGAAACCAGTCCACTAGAGTTTAATTCAGGCCTCATTGTACTTTACCGCTGTGGCTGCTGTGTGTTAAGCTCAGGCTGCAGTATACATGAAATAAGTTGGACATGTGTTAAATGAGAAAACTAAAAATAACTGTTTTCTCTTGTGGTTGGTTGAGACCAACGTTGATTTACTGCTGAACTAATGATTGTATTATCTGCCAGTAACAGTGATAATAATAAATCCCATGGGCGATTCAGCCTTAATGTTTCAAAGCCACAGATAAACACTTTGAACTATAGATTTCTTAGTCTCTCACACAGAGCAAAGCCTCCGTCTGGATCCACAATGGTTTAGTCTTTATTTATCATAGTCGTTAGTACGAAGCCTCGTTACCGATGACTTCTCTCTCTCCCTCCCTCTCTCCTGCTCTCTCTGCTCGCTGTGTCTCATGTTTAGTTATTCCTCTGCTTCCTTTAGTAATAATGATACATGGAATGAAAGTAGTTTATTTGCTGTAATGGAGGTGATGCTCAGTGTATTTGAAGCACTCCTCCTCTTCCCTGTAGTTCCTGAGCAGCTGTGAAACCAGAGCAGCTCAGTAGACTGAGGCTCGGCACGCCAGTGACCAGTGGTGGAAATATGGTCATTCAGTCAGTCAGTCAGTTGGTCTGGGGGAAGTCCACCTTAAAAAAAGGTAAAACTATATATTATTGTATGTTTCATCATAACAAAGCACATAATATGAATTGATCTAATCTATGTTTATCTGGCATCTTAAATCTGGTTTGGAGAGTTTATGGAAAGCTTCAGCTTTGGTCATCATCAGCTCATGAGAGGCCAAAGAGAAAAAGATGCATGTTGTTGTGTATCTGCCTTCATGTGGGATAAAGCTGGGTCCCATTTCCTGTCAGAAAAACACTGATCTCAACAAAAAGAAAAAATTAATTTATAATAACAACTGAGCTATCTCCAGCAAATCCATCCACAGAGGAAGACCATGAGATCCAGCTGAATGCTTCAGATAAAGCGAATAAGTGGTGGAACGACCATCTCCAAGGTGAAGAACTGAAAGACAACCGGTTCATCATGCTCTGAAGAGAATGGATCACAGTTCATACAGCGGAGACAGAGATATCATCTTTTTTATTCCACACATTCTTCTTCCTTGTCAAAACCTGGAGTCTCCTCTACCCACAATGCCGTCTGCTGACAGTTAGGTAGGAGACTCATATTTTTTTATTCCTCTGCGCCGGCAACAGTCAGAGCTTAATGTTTTCAGGTTGTCCATCTGTTTCATTGTCGTGGACACGATATCTCAGTAACACTTTGATTCAAATGTGGCACAAACTTTCACTTGGACTCAAGGATGAACTGATTAGATTTTGGTGGTCAAAGGTCAAAAGTCAAGGTCACGGTGACCTTACATTCTTGTGAATGCAATATATCAGGAATGCCCAGAGGGAACTTCATTGTGACAGATGGTAAATTTTTGGCCATAGCTCACACTTATGACACAGTTTAACTCAAATATTAAGGATAAGGATAGGAAGGAGAAAATTAAGTGATGGCATTTCTATCCAAAATGTCAAAGGTCAACTTCACTGTGACATCATAATGTTGTAAAAACACTTCTGGCCATTGTTCAACACTGTAACTCAGGAAGGAGAGCCTGTGACCATGTTTCCTGTAACTTATCTGATTGGTGGAGGAAACAACCACGAGCAGGTGATTCTAGTTACTTTTCAAACTGGTCGTCTTCAGACCTGAGCGACTCTGACTCAGGTGACATCACCTGAGGACATTTTTCAGACTCCCTTCAACTTTCACACTCAGGAAACATTTCAGGTGTTTCAACAAATGACCAATGCTGTCATTTTTTCTGGTGAGGTCATTAACAAACAAACCTGATAATGGAAACTCAAATGATTTATATGATGTAAATCATTGGTTTTTGTCTCCAGCCTTTCTGCTCACACTGCTAAAGCATAAGCTCAGTACTGAGGCACGGCTGGTAAAGGAGTAGCCCCTGTTTCGAACATCAGGACAGACACAGATCAGCATCAGCATGGCTGCTCAGACCTCGCCGCTCTTTGCGTTCGCCTCCTCTACGGACATCATAGTTATAAGTCTGACGGTCCTCCCTCCACATTCTGCTGCTTGGTGTGAATGTCTCCATCTGAATATGTGTGAAGCAGGGTGTTGTCATTTGCTCAGCAGTGTTTAAAAAAAGAAATGTGATCCTCTCCAACTGCGCTTGAGTGTAAGTGAGAATATTGTGTACGTGTGTGTGTGCGGCTGCCAGGCTTTAAGTGTGGGCGGGTGTGGGACGAGCCTGACACACACGGATAAAGAGTGAGGAGTTTTGCCGTCCAGGAGCGACGTCTGAGCGAACGCGACCGGGCAGTTATTCTTCAAGCGCTGAGTCCCGTCAGAGCGCAGAAGGCGGCAGCAGCTCGGTGAACGAGGAACAATGGGCTGACCTATAAACTCCTAATAGAGCATGTGGGATGAGCCGAGCGTGAAGCGTGGTGTTCAGTGTTTCTATATTTAGAGTTAGGGTGGAGTGGAGGTGATGGTGGAGTAGCAGTGGTGGTAGTATTGGTTTAAAGACAGATTCGTAGGTCCTCATATGATCACGTCTCAGCAGTGGTGGGTGTAGCTTGTGTGGTGCTCTGGGCGACACCCCCTTCAGCAAAATGTGATAGAAATATGCCGTCAGTGTCTGTGTTTATGTGTCGATGTGAAGAAGGTTGCAGTCCCAGAGATGTTCTTGTCTGCCACAGTTTTGTGTCTGTTGGGTGGAGCGGAGGCTGACCGGACGTCTCAGGATCTGGTTCTATGGGTATGAGTATGTGGTGATTAATAAATACACTCAGCCAAATCATATCACTGCTCTCATTGCCCCTGAAACAGCTGAGCCAATCACAGAGAAGCACGACGACAGTGTGTCTTCGTAAAATCATGTTGTTTTCCGGACGATGCGGCTCAACATGTTCACATAGATCCTTGAACCTGCTGCCGCTGGAGAAGCTTTCAGTGGTTTTCGCATCGTTTCATGAAAATGTGACACAACAGCAGTTTCTCTGTTTTGTATTTCAAGAACAAAAACACTTTCCAACCTCATGTTTCTGCGAGGGAGCTGCAAGCTTCTCCTCACTAAACAGGTGCACAGTTCCTACACCCACGTTCACAAACACATACATGCACCCAGACACTCAGAAATCTAAGCTTACATATTTGTTTAGTGATTCTTTTTAATGTATTAATTAGCCAAAGGTGGATCCTATTTCGTTAATTTAGGCATCATTTAAGATTCATTTCCAGGAGATGTTTTTGTTTGCTGTGAAGTTTCGTTTGTTTTGTTCTAATTGTAATCACTCTCTCTCTCTCTCTGAGGTGATATCCGGGGGGGTCAGTACTGTGATTGAGGTGCACCCATGAAAGTGCTGTTGACAAGGGCTGCGGGGGAAAAGTCAAAATATGCTCCTCTCTAACCACGTCACCTCCACTTCGATGGAAAACGTCATGAGGTTAAAGATGCGAAGGAGAATTCATTAGGACTTAGGAAAAGAATCTGACTGCACTGACACTAAGATTTTTTTTTTTACTAATTTTATTCATAACACATGGAGGATAAATCCTCCTTTCCTACCCACAGAACAAAGCAAACAGGACTGAAATGTTGAAATAAGATGAGATGAAAGAAATGTACAAGTAGAAAGAGTTGAGCCATTAAAATGATAATTCAGTAAAAATAAGGAAATGACAACAGATCAGAATAAATTATTCAGTTTATAGTTTCCTGTCATAGAAGCTTTTGACATTTCTATATGTTTGTTAAGTAGAGAAAATTCATTTTTCGGTGATTTACACAATTAGAGGGGATTTAGTGAAACAACAATTATGTATAAACGATAGTATTTTGGATATGATGACTAACTATAACCCTAACTGGATTTAAAGAGAATGAATCTATGTTCATGGATTCGGGCTTCAGTGGATCAGACAAGGATTTCCATCAGTTCTGGATGGTGTCACAAACATAAAACAGCTGCTCTGATGTTTCTACATTTATGTGGCTCTGCTGTGGTGGAACTACTTTAAATGTTGCTGCAGCAAGGAATTGTGGGACGGCATTTCTCCTTTCCTCTCATAAAGGAAGGTCCAGTGTTTCCTCTGATGAAGGAGATAAGATAGGAAGCACTGAAGCTCCTTTCCTCATCACTTAGAGAAGTGGAGCAGCTAGATATTTCTGGGTCCTTTCATTCAGTTTAGACCCTTCCTTAAAAAAAACACTTTTGAACCGCAGCCCTGTTCAGACAGCCTTCCAGAAGAGAGGGGGGGCAGATTGGAAAGGGGTTGGGTTGAGTCTGGTTTGTTTTGACATCTCAGTAAGATATATATATATATATATATATATATATGTTTTATACATATTTAAAATTAGTTTTTTTTAAAGAACTTTGTAGTTTTACATTGTACATGATGGATAAACTTCCTGCATCCTTGTTATAGGCGCCGCCCCTTTTCATGCCTGCACACTGGCGACAGTCGGCGAGTTGGAAGCATATTGTTTTCAGGTTGTCTGTCCGTCCATCCCTTTCTCATGGACACAATATCTCAGTGACAACTGATTTGGCACAAACATTCACTTGAACTCAAGGATTAGATTGTAGTGATCAAAGGTCAAAGGTCAAGGTCAGTGTGACCTCACAAAACACTTTTTAGCCATTACTCAAGACTTGACACAGAAATGATAGTCTCACACAAATGGATCATATTTTCTCTGACTCTGGATAAACAGGGATGTAACCTGAAACTAGTCTGAGTGGAGGAGGCAGACAACCACCAGGAAGTGATGCTAGTTTGTACTGGTAGTGGTTAATGTTTGGGCCTTTATTTGATGGGTGGATGTCAGTTTGGTTTTTGGTTCTGGAGAGACAGTGGAATCCATACTGCTCTCCAATGCTGTAGCATGGCTGTGTATAATGAACAAATACAGTAAAACATAGAGCTTTGGATGCTGCGTTTTTTGCTGTTGGTTGTATGTCTCAGTGGCCACTGCCATCCTCAGTTAAGACTAAAAACCTTTACAGATTCCCATCACAGGTTGCTTTAAATTTTCAAGCAGGGTAACACATACATGTAATTACAGCTGTTTGATACACAGAGACAACATATTGGATAAATGTCTTTATACTGAAGCTAATGGAGTGAGGGTTTCTCCTCAGACTTGAATTAGTAGCTGGAGGTTAGTGGTTTGTGTGGATGATGGAGCTCAGTGATGAAATGTTACATATTCTGTTAACCTGTGATGAAGTTGATGATATCAGTAGCTGGGATGACTTCTGAAGATGATCAATTATGTAAAAACTGACGTAGTTGAAACTCACTGTATGAGCATCTTCTTTTCATACTTTGATTAAAAGCCTTTATTGTGTGACTGTATGTCCACAGTGGAGCAGCTCTGTGAATATTGGTAGTGAAAGAGTGAAGCTTACCGCTTTGTGTTTGGAGGATAATTCCACAAACACATCTCTGTGTGCTCTCTCAGCTCCTCTCTGACTGTGATTGGCCTCAGAGTCCAGGAGCTCAGATGTATGAGCTGAGCTGCATGCATAATGTATGTGTGTTATGAGTCGAAGAGCCAGCGACTCGCTTCTTGACAGCAGAGCGACGCATGGCCCATCAAGAGCAATGAGAAGCAGGTGAGACTGAAGAATATCAAAGGAAGAGGGTGCTCGGTATAGAGCCGAAGTTTGTGTTTTGTGTGTGTACACGGTGTGTGTGAGTGTAGCCTCCGAGGGACCAGAGAGCTGGGCTCAGTGTGCACAGTAATGGGTATTCGGACCATGTCGCAGGAAACAAAGCTCGTTGTGTCCTTGAACGTCCTGCAGCTTTACTGAAGGCAAAATTTACATTTTGCAGTTTTGACATTTAGTTGATGCTCTTCTCCAGAGTTACTCACAATGAATAATCAATAGATCGAGAGTCGAGTATGTTGCCCAAGGACAACGCTCATAGGTCAGCTGGAAGGTTTGACTGGTGTAGGAATCAAACTCTCCAATTTTCCAATAATACAATGGTCTTTTTAAACCAGTACTTTCTATAGCTGGGTAACTCACAGTGTAAGGTGAAACGGTTATGCATCTAAAAGCTCTTTGCTGTTGTCGTTTATGTGTTAGCTATTGAAAATGAGGGTAAACAGAACTTTATTTATATAAATATATCACATTTTATTCAAGGAGTGATGCAGTTTTTCTTCCCAGAAAACACAATGCAACAAACTTATTCTGATGCACAGAATAAAATGAATATTAATGTTGGGTCACATCCAACCAACTTTAGATGTATTTTTAACTTGCTGTTGATGTTTCTGCATGCAAACTCAAAACTTCCTCAATGTGTAACTGTTGTCCTGATGAATTCAGGATAATGGACATTTCCACCAAGGGTGTAGGTTTGGTTTTAACAACCCCGCCACCCCTCCAAAACAAAGAGGGCTTTTTAATGCTGTCAACAGAATGGTTTATTAATATAAAAGATCTGTATTTACATTTAAATAAAAAGTAACAAATCAAAGAAATTAAACTTTAGGAAATGACTGGGTAACAGAAAAGAGAAAAAAAAAAACAATATTTTTGCATTTTTTCATCCAACATCAACATGTTTGTGTTCAGTAGATCTACCAGTGATGCAGCTCCCCTTGATTTCACATTTAAAGCCAACTCCACCTTCACCAGCTACAACAGTAAAAACTAGATCAGAGTCAAGCTGCATCCTTCAGCATCTCGAAGGGAAGAAATTCAACCATGGAGTGATCCACTTGGACCGACTGCACAAATGACACAGACAGTCCAGGACCAGGATTTGAGCCGGTAGTCCTCAGTCCAGTCCACCTGTGCTCTGGTCTGGTCTCTTTCTTTGTCTGAGGCCTGTTTAGATGAAAACCTGGTTTCTTCTTCAGTGGAGGAAATTCTGAAGGTCACTCTCACCTGAACGCTGGCCTGCACTGAGCCATCTCACCTGTGGGCGGAGCCTGTGTGTTTATAAAGAGGGAGAGGACCAACAGTTTAAGAGGAGGGACTCACCTGCACATGTACGTGCACTAACATGCACACGCTGCCGTCCTGGCAACCAAAACAAAGAGCAGAGACACTCAGATTACAACACACACAGAGGGGGTGTGGCTTCGTTCTCTGGTCAGGACGCCATGACAACACTATATCTTTACAGAGAAAACAGAGGCTGCTGCTGCACCACAGAGCAGGAGAGGCTGTTCAGATATGAGCAGAGTGCAGTGAGCTGCTTTCTAAAAATGTTTGACTTCTGTCCTGTTTTTTTCAGTCTTTGGTACCACATTTACACAAATGACACCTCTATCAATATTACATGAAGGTCTGGAGCAGCAGAAAGCCCTGAAATTTTCCCTTGAAATATAAAGCCAATACACTTTGTTCCAATATATAGTTTAACTGCTTCTGTGTGTCTTTGTGATGATTTTGAAAAAAAAAATTTTTATTTCAAAGATTTAAAGGAAAACATCAGGTTTTTGTTTGATTGACAGAAGCCTCAGATTATCATGGTCAGGTGTGGTTGTTGCTGGTTGCTCATGCCCTTAATGTTATTTCATTCCTAGTCAATCATATTTGTCCTACCATTGAAGTACTTCAAGTAACTAGCTGAAGTCAGTTGTTCCCAGTTGCAACAACACAGCGTTTTGAGTGTCATCTTCTTCACAGCGTGAGGCACTCAGGTCATGTCTTCTGTATTTTTTCCTGGGACTTTGGGAGATGAGGCAAGTTAAAAAATAATTTAGAATTTGAAGAGTTACAGCATTTTACAGGCTGGTTCAAGTTTTTTTAGACATATTGCAACGCCTGTCAATATAGTGACTTTCCAACCCACGAGTTCTACATTATTACATGAGCGCTCAGTACTGAGGGGTTGCACCACACTGACCTTCAACCTCAGACTCACTTGACTCACTGATCTCAACTACACGCCAGTTTCATGACAGACACTCAGGTCAGACACTGTGGAGCAGGTCAGGTCTGTCTGTCTGACTCCCAGCTAATCTAAAAAAGAGGAGGGGCACATGTTGAGCTGAGACTTCGGTTTGTGGCAAACATACACTCACCCACCTGTCACTCAAAGAAGCCACGCCCTCAATCCTACATAATTTTAAGCTTTAATTAAATGTGAACAGGTGAGTTATATAAACAGGTGTCATGAAGGAGGAAATTAGCTCTAGAAACCAAAACTGTTTTTGTACCAGGCTGTAAACATGTTTATTTCTGCTGTAAAGTTGGACATTTTAACATGGGAGTCTATGGGGACTGACTCACTGTTGGAGACCGACTCTAGTGGTCATTAGAGGAACTGCAGGTTTTGCTTCTTCAGTGTCGGCTTCTTTGTAACTTAGATTACAATTTAGATCAGAATAACTGATCAGACAAAGTTATGCATAAATGAAAATAATTCCAAAGGGCTCAATCCCTTTTTCTTGTCACTGTAAATGTAAATACACATCCAGGCAGAAAAATCTGTTCATGCGAAACTGTTTGGTAAACAGTGCCACCTATGGGTGGTGTCTCACTATGGTCATTGTTCTAAACACAAATCTTTGACCATAACGCTATATTGATGTTGCCAGTACAGCTTCAAAGTGTCTTTCATGCCGTGCTGCAGTAGTTGAAGCTCCTGTGTGATTGTCAGCAGAGTTTTAGAGATATAAAATGCCATCGCTAAGCATCCTGCGTCAGTTAGAAAGAACTTCCACCCTAAAGGGAGACTCGCAGCCCTGCTGTTCTGTCAACGGGGAAGTGTCTTTGTGCTCTGAAAGCGAAGCAGCCCCATAGTACTGCTGTCACACCAAAGAGACTATTCAGAGCACTAAGCAAGAAGGTTAATTAGCCAGACAATAGAAAAGCAATTTCATGATGTCACTTCTGCTTCCAACTGAAACTATTAATCTTTTTAACAGAGCCTCCTGGAAGCTGGGTTCAGACCTGCCTAATGGAGTCACAGAGAGGGGGTGGGGGGGCAGACACACAGGCGTGAAGCAGACACTGAGCCACATCTGAACTAGCTGTGGGGGTTATTAACAAGAAAGTGACAGGGCTGTAGAATGATGGCCATTGCGGTCTGCCTCTGTTCTTTCTGTTAGTTAGCTGAATAAGCTGATCTTTACCCTGAGTGGCTCTTATGAAAACCCCTCCCTGTCACTTTTGATAAATGAGATCGTTGTTACTAGAAAAAATACACACAGCCATGTGGGACAACTTGAAATGGCACTGCAGCAGAAAGTGACATATTCCAAAGTATAATGTCCCAGAAACAGCCGTTCATACGGGGGCTGGGTGTTGGGTTAAATTGTGATTGACACAATTATGCATGTAATTCAAAGTCCCAAAGTAGAAGTTGTTCCCATGACACCCACAGTTCTAAGATTAAAACAGCAGCATATTTACTCTACAAACAGGTTGATCAAAGAAACGAAGAACTACTAAAACAGAATAAAGGAGATGTAACAGACCAAACAGCAAACAGCATTTTTTAAAGTTACACTGGGACATTAAACACACAGTCAGTAACTTCTGCCTCTAGGGGTCTTTCAATCAAAATAATAACAAAAGACAATGTTGGGTGACATCATGAAGTAGCGTGGGATCATGGGAGTTGTTGTCTTCACCACCATCATCCTAAACTCCTCCCGATTTGGATTCCTTCAGTGTCAGTGGCTCAGGAAATCAAACAGACCCAGGTATTATAACCAAAGAACTCCTACAATCCATACGAGCATGTCGGCCGTTTGCTCCTACCCTCAAATACGACCCAGAGGAGTGTTTCCTAATATAGCTCCTACTGGCGGCAGGAGCAACAAGTCCTCCAACCCTCTGATACCACCCATAGGAGTGTTTCCTGAAATAGCGCCCCTACAGCAGCATGCGCACCAGACCTCGGTTGTCATGGTTACCATAATAAACACGCGTCTGTACCGAGAGCTGTGTACCAAACGTTGCCGTGGTTACTATGATAACGGTAATGGCTTGGTAAGGTTTAGGCACAAAAACTACTTGGTTAGGTTTAGGGAAAGATCATAACCTGGGTTAAAATAAGTACTTCCTCAACATCAGACGATCTTTGCTGTCATGGTTAGAATAATAACAACGAACGGTCATGGAACAACATAAACTACTGGTTTCACATGGGACTTGAACACCAATCTCCTGTGTCATATCCCTATGTTTTGTTGATCCATCCATCCACCAAAACCTCCTCCTAATGTGGACTTTGTCTACGTCACTGCACATTTCCCTTTGCTCCTGTCACAATTACTACAACCACTAGATGTCGCCTAGCAACAACATGTAACTATGGGTCATAATAACCCGCTGCACTGACTTATGGGCTTGTTTTTTAAAAGGAGGACAGTCTCATTCTAAACACTGAATAAAGCATTTTAACATTTAAAGTCAGAGTTTGAGCGACGCTGTACGGAGGACGGAGACTCAGGAAAGAGTCGGAGCGGAGATTGATGCTAACCTTTGTTCTGATTGTTTCTCTGCAGTATTAATATAGAACCTAGACCTGCTTTATAATCAAACAACACATGGTGCTAGTTTTTCATGACCTAATAAAAGACAAGTGCAACAGCGAAGCCAGCCCTATAATCTCGAATGTTGCTGACTGACTGACTGACTGACTGACTGACTGAAAGAAAAAGAAAGGTAGTCTGTCTCTTTTAACTTTCTCTCTGAGTGATAATTTTACAGTAAATACACCTGAAATCACAGCTCAGTCTTCGTCTTTCATTTATGTGTTTGCTGATTTTGTCCGACGGCTTCACAGTTATAAAATCAGGATTTGACTATAGGCGATCCAGACATAAAGGTTTTGACCTGGTCTTGTTTAAACTCATACAGTGTGTTGCCCATTAAATGATCAGATACAAAGATGTTAAACAAACCCAGCAGACCGTCGTTCTCTCTTGTCGCCAGATAAACTACAGCTGTTCTCCACAGGTCACGCCTCCTCAGGATAACACTTAAGCTGTCTCTATTAAGTTCCGCACTCTGCGTTCATCCACTAAAGTCCAAACTCAATTCAACATCTTGCAGACTCAGCAGCCTTCTGAAGACGATAGGCAGATTTCTGCCCAAAAGCTACTTAGAGCTATTCACAAAAGCCAGCAGCAGCAAAATGCTAATCGAAGCTAGTCTGCCGTGTCTTGGAGATTAGATTGAATATCAGGGCCCTGATCCTGTTTCTGCTGCTGCTTCCTGCAGAAAAAGTGTTTCAGCGCACAGACTTACACTCAAATCCCATGTCCATGAGTGTTATAAGTCTGATTGTCACATCTAAGCTGAATTCTCCTTAGCCCCAAATCCACATCGCTAAAGAATATACAGAGAAAACAGAATATAAAAGTATTTATATCATATAACCTCTTAAGCCTTCATAGTCTTTCACTGCAGACTTTTAGTAGTGCAGTGTTTAAGGTCTAAAGTTTTAATCTTCATCATTGAGAAAGAGCATTGATCATGTGACACTCAGTATTAGCGGTTACATTTGATCATTATGGTCGCACAGAGTAAGACAGCAGCTGTCGTGTAGCACATCATGTTTTCTCATGGCTGACAGGGTGGAGACGGTCGCAACAACTTGTCCTCAAGTTAAGCAGCCAAATCACAGTATGTTTGAACATTTTAGTCAAAAATAGGAAATATATTCAGCTAATTTTGTCCCATAGCAACAACAGAAACACCAATAATTGTTCATTTTAATACATAAAAGAAAACAAGTTATTTTGCAGCCTGTCATGGTCTTATAATATATTTGTATGTTCTGTTAATCATTAGGAATAAAATAATAAATTGTTCCTATTTTGACTGAAGGTAGGTTGTTCTTTGCAAAAAAAAAAACTGAATAACTGTTCTTTGATAAATAGCAGTTAAAAATTATTGAAATGTAATGTATTTTTAATATGTTGCCTCAGGGTTGGGGTCAGTTGCAATATCTGAATTCTTCAATTTAAATATATTTTGTGAATGATCTATTACATGTTATCATCTTTAAATGGAATGGGTCATTAGCTGACAGATGTAAGTTTAATGTATAAAAGTTTGGATGGTCTCTGAGTAACTGAGAGAAATGCAAAAAGTGTTGCAACCTTCCTCAGTCTCCCATCAATTGTTGTAACTCCCCTTGCACAGGGTTGTGATGTGAACTGTTGGTGTCCATGTTTATCAGCCAGTCAAGCTGTACTGGTTTCAAGTTTGCTGTGGTAAACTGATGATGCTCCCATTTTTTACAAATTTTACTTTTTTTTCCAGATGAATGTGGTATTGACTGTTGCAGTGACTGTGGTTCATTATATTTCAGTGCTGCCACATTTTTTGTTCCATTTTCTATTCAAACTCAGGTGCTGTCTGTGCAGACTAAACCCACCGGAGTTCATGCTGAAATTAAATTTCAGCTTGCACAACACTGTCTGTGAATGTTCAGGAAATTCAATATTGACTTCAATCTTTCACAATGCTCTGGGAGTCGTATTGAAATTGTACTTATCATGACAACACTGAGACCCACATTTCCAAGTCTATCTAGAGTAGCAGTATGGGTCTGCCTGTGTGCAGATAAGTGCTGCTGTGAGACGACTCTGCAGCCACAGTCATTCCCCGTCCGCCTCCGGTGCACCAGTCAGGGCATGAAGGTTGGAGCCTGGCGGCCCAGGGGTCGCCACAGTGGCATCTGTCAGGAGCTGTGATGAGTGTTCACATCAAGGCCTTCCACTGATTACTGCTGTCCTGGCTGTGCTCGACATATGAGAGAGAGCCCCTGTATGGGGCTGCCGCCACGCTTCACTTGTCGGGAGAGATTTAGTTTTGCTAACTCCCTGACCTCCACATGTCCATCCTCCACAGAGCACCCTTGACTTTGACCGGATGATTTAGTAAACCCTCTCCTCAACATGCTGCTCTGCTCTGTGTGATGGAAAACACTGTTTTCCCCTGAGCTCACTCTAAATGCCTCTGCAGGTCATTTGCTCTGGACCATATTCTAGAGTTTGGGGCAAATAACTAATCAACAGCACATGAAGTGTTTTAATAACATCTACTTCAGGGTCCTTGGGGACATTTTTGTATGTTACTCTGTTGATCCAATCTGATATGAAGATGTGCTGTGGTTTCACTTGTCAAAAGCCTTTGATACAGTTGACCATTGTCTGCTTATTAAGACACTGTAATACTGGGTTTGATTCAGGTGCTATGCAAAATATCCAATCTGATTTTTTACCCGTAACAAAAGGTGTTCCACAAGGATCACTTCTAGGCCCAGTCTTATTTACAATCTATATCAATAATATTGTCTCTTCTCTAACTGTCTGTAATGTCCATCTTATGGAAGCCAAGGAAGGCCAAACTAAAATATGTTTTTATTCAATTATCTCAAGACAAAAAAGCTTCTCATCCCGAGATAACGAGATATTATCAGCAGAAAAAGATTTTTTGTTATTCAGAGATTACTAGGGATGTGTATTGTTAAGATTTTAATGGTACTACTTTTATTGATACCACTTACCAATCCTGTACTTTAACTGTACTCTTATCGGTACTTTTTGTTATTTTGTAAGAGAAAAAAAAAACAACCGAATTAAGAAGAATTAATATTGCTTTATTTTCTCATATTTACTCAATTAACAAAGAGTCACAGAGTATAAATATCTAGGTATTTGACTTGGTGAATCATTTACATTTAAACATCTTAAACATCTGATTTTTGTACAGAAACAGATCCACCTTCCCTTTGCATTATGGGAAAAGTATAGTTGTGGCAGTGTTTCCATCAGTCCTACATTATGGTGATATTATCTACAGTCATGCTGCAACTTCCACTCTCAAACCCCTAGACTCAGTTTACCATTCTGCGTCAGATTCATTAGTGGAGATCCCTCTGACACTCACCACTGTATTCTGTAGAACAAAGCTCCTCCTCTATGATGAGCAGTACCTTTTCATCCATCCATGTCCTTACTGGACATTCACCACCCTGAATAACATCTATGCTGGACTGGACCACAGGACCAGACCAAACTCACTCTACTAACTGTCTTATGCTTCAAATCCTGTGGGTTTACTATGAACTTCTGCTTTAAGTTTTTCTCACCAAACACATGGAAGTATATACAACACACTCACCACCCATCTCCATCTCCACATCACTGCAAATGAAGGAAACCTCAATGATCTCCAAGACTTAAATTAAAAATTGAAAAAAATCATAGAGAGAGGAGTCTGGTAGACTAAGGTCCCAAGGTCCTCTTACTGACCCCTTCTGGAGCTTTAAACAACATCTCATGGTCTTCTACACAAGTACTTTGCTGAGCTGAAAATACACCACACTCATTTCTTTGATGCGGTTCCTTGTCCAAAACACATACAGAATTGAATTCAAATGAATTCATTCCTGTGCTCACACAGTCAGCCATTGGTCTAATCTTTTCCTTATGTATCCCTCCCACTATACTGAACCATCCTTCATCATCATCATCATCATCATCATCACAACCATTAGCACCTCTATCGTATCAAAAATTGACGGGAATAAAAATAGATCTGATTCATCACAGATGATATTTTATAATGCAGTGGTGTGAGAGTCTGGGTGTTTGGACATGTGAGTGTGGGTACAGCCATCTGTGAGAGGATATGTGCTGTGTGCAGATGTAAATGTGTGCATGCATGTGTGGGTGTGAGCCAGCAAGGGAAAGGAGGATAATCTCCTGTCTCATGTTGGAAAGCATGCTGTTTTTTTATTTCATGCTGTTTATCTGAATGTTTGTTGTTATCTGAATAATGATGCTGTATAATGAGACTGCATGAAATGATGTGCAAATTTGCACAGTGGCATTCTGAATTCATGTGGAATCCTTTGGATTTTAGGTTGATGGCTGATTTATTACACTGAGCGTCAGTGATTATCACATGTGCAGAGGTGCATCAGTAGGAATGGCAGACGTGTTGTTGTCTGTCATGCAGAGCAGGCTGGAATAAGCAGTTACACTCATTTTATTTGACCACTGACATAATTCACGTGATAAAAGTAATGCTTATCAGCACAGTCCCGCTGGTACAGCTACGCCTGTTCTCTAATGCTCTGTACTTGACTTATTGCACTGTACGTCCTGATCATAGGACAGCATTAATATTGAAGCATTATCTACATCTAGTGCTAGTGAAATGGACCTGGGTCACATGACTTCCTAGATAGAGACTATCCCACTGTCCCCTGGGGGTCAATGACTGACAGGTTCAATATAGAACAAACATTCAAGACAAGCAGAAGCTGTGAATCATTGACATTGGCTGTATGTTGTTTTGAATACAGTGTCTGAGTCCAGATGTTTGTATTCCATGGAAACTGTGATTCTTTAACAGAAGTTACAACTACATCTTGGGTCCTTCCAAACTGCAACAAGCAGATTGCGTCTAGTAGTACACAGTATTATCTCAGGCGGAGCCCTGAAGCTGCTTCAGTCATGCTTCACCAGTTGGCTACCAGTTGATTCATAATAATCCAAATAATCTTTGCAGAGCAGAGTGCAGCCATATAGCCTGACTCCTGCTGACACTCCTGATGCTTCATTATCAATAGTATGTTACTGCAGTAACACAGGCTGCAGTTTCAGGACCACATTCCTAGGACCCTACTTTTTCACACCAGCTCCACCTAGTAAAGAGGACTTGAGGTTGATTTCAGGAGCGCAGTTTCAGGACTGTATTTATAGGACCCTGGCAAAATGACAAAAACTGCCATTAACTTTAATTTCACCTAAATACTACTTTTTGTCCAAGTACTTGTAGTTTTAAAGGATACATAAAAGGTAAAATAAAGACGGAGTCATATGCTATGGCCTTTGTCACTAGATCTCGGCCAGATATTAGAAAGGTTGGAAAGTGGAGGACACTGGAGTATGAAAGAACCTCAGTGAGTCCTGAAAGAGAGAGAGAAAGAGACAGTGAGACAACAAGAAGGAGAGTGAGAGAGAGAAAGAGAGAGAAAATAGAAATAACATGGTATTGACATTTTACTTTTCCAGACTCTTCAATAGTCACACCCCAGATTATAAAGTTGGTAGGTGAGATTAATCTGTTTGTGTCCATGAAATTGCCTCATACACATTTCCTCCAGAGATTAAAGATTAGGGCAACGGGTAATAAACTAATCAGTACAGTATATACATATATTTAAAATAATGCAGTTATAAAGTATAAAAAATATCAAAACAAAGATGTGAAAAGTCCTACAAATGTGAAACTGCTGCCTTTGGTTCTGCAGGAACACAATACTCTTCACTTATCATGGATCACCTCACATAGTCCCTTTGACTCATCTCTTTCCTCTTTCTTTATTTGTGTCTCACACAGGTTCCTATGTATGACTCTACCATGGACCACATCATCTATTGCCTGCTGGTCCTGGGAGCCACAGTGATGATCACCCATGCATGCCCCAAGTACTGTGTATGCCAGAATCTGTCCGAGTCCCTGGGGACATTGTGTCCTTCCAAAGGCCTTCTGTTTGTGCCTCTGGATATTGACCGCAGCACGGTGGAGCTCCGGCTGGGAGGCAACTACATCCTCCGCATCACGCAGCAGGACTTTGCCAATATGACCGACCTGGTGGACCTGACCCTCTCCAGGAACACCATCAGCTACATCCAGCCCTTCTCCTTTGGTGACTTGGAAACGCTTCGCTCGCTTCATCTGGACAACAACCGTTTAATGGAGCTCGGCCCTGATGATTTGCGAGGCTTGGTCAATCTGCAGCACCTCATCGTTAACAACAACCAACTGGGGCGCATCCATGACAAGGCCTTTGAGGACCTGGCACCTGCTTTGGAGGATCTGGATCTCTCCTACAACAACCTGTTGTCTCTGCCCTGGGACTCGGTGCGCCAGATGATTAACCTGCACCAGCTGAGTCTGGACCACAACCTACTGGACTTTATTCCAGAGGGCACCTTCATTGACCTGGAGAGGCTGGCCAGACTGGACCTGACTTCAAACCGCTTGCAAAAGCTGCCCCCGGACCCCATCTTTGCCCGCGCCCAAGACTCAATGATACTAACAACACCCTATGCTCCCCAACTGTCCCTAAGTCTAGGTGGGAACCCCCTGCACTGCAACTGTGAGATGCTTTGGCTGCGGAGGCTTGAGAGAGATGACGACCTGGAGACTTGTGCTTCCCCTCCCGCCCTAAAGGGTCGTTATTTTTGGAATGTAAAGGAGGAGGAGTTTGTGTGTCAGCCCCCTCTCATTACCCAGCACACCCACAGGATGCTGGTGCTGGAGGGCCAGACAGCCAGTCTAAGATGCGAAGCGACTGGGGACCCTTCCCCCACTATCCACTGGATCTCCCCTGACGATCGGCTGCTTGGCAACTCCTCCCGAACCGCGGTGTACAGCAATGGAACCCTGAGCATCACCATCACCACCTCCAAGGATTACGGCACCTTCACCTGCATTGCTGCCAATGTGGCAGGAGAGTCTACTGCATCCGTCGAGGTGTCCATTGTCCAGCTTCCCCACCTCAGCAACGGGACCGGTCAGCCAGCGCAGCCTAAGTCCCGCCTCTCTGACATCACAGGCACCACCAGGATCAGCAAGGGGGCTCCCAAGAGCCAACCAGAGAGGGCTGTGTCTGTCTCCGAGGTGACAGCTGTTTCAGCATTGGTTCAGTGGACGGTGAGCAAGTCAGCTCCCAAGGTGAAGATGTACCAGCTCCAGTACAACTGCTCTGATGATGAGGTTCTGATCTACAGGTAAACACACACACACACACACGTTTTATTAGGAATTTTAACATGTCCAAAAAACACAGAAGGTTATTTGTTGATAGACGACTTAATTTAAAGCTACATGAATCAATATTTTAGAAACAAATGACTATACGTAATGTGAACAGGTCCAAACTCTGCAGCTCCCCTCAGCTCCACAGAGAGCTCCCGCTGTGATGAATCTGGTGATTGTTGTGATGACGAGAGGCAGGTAAAGGAAAGAGGCAGAGTGGCCGAGTGGTTAGGGTGTATACCATATGGGCATACTGACCCCCAGCTGGTCCCTGGTCCGACTCCTGGCCGACTGGACACCTCACTGCATTTCTTCACATTTTGCTTGTGTGGTCAAATGAAAAAAACATCTGAGTGTCCCGTTTTTTCACACATCCAAGCTGGGACACAAAAGATATTACAAAAACATTAACACTGGCACTGTTCTATTGAAGTGTCCCAGTAAGCCGTAACATTGATCACAGTAATCATTTATTTTACTATTGACACATGCTTCTAAAACTGAGACATGTGTCTCAAAGGCCTATGAACAATTTGGCAACTGATTGAAGCTGGAGTGCTGCCTAGGGGAAATAAGGGCCAGGTGTGCAGGCAGGAGCAGCAGCAGGAACAGCAGGAGTGAAATTCCAGACAGGTTGTAGGTGTGGCACAGCTTCGGAGGACGTGGTCTACAAGGCCACGCCTTCATAGACCGCGTCCTCTGACGGCCGAATAGAAATGAGATGGTCTTTGCATCACTAGTTGTGACTTTTCACCTAGCAACCTTGTCAACACGTAACCTTTTATCACAAAAACTTTAGGTTCTAAGGCCCTAGGTTTTAACAGTTGTACCGTTAGCTGTTGAGCTGAGCTGAAACACAATATTTAGATTTAAAAGTGTAATCCTCAGGCTCTCTGTCGGTGTTGTTTGCTTTCATTCAGTGTGCAATGAATCTTGGGATAGATAATAAGACTGCATTTGAAGAAGCTTTTGAAATGGGACAGTGTAGTCGCGCTGCTGTGATGCAGTCTGTCCTTAAGTGCAGCCTGTGAAGGATGCAGCCCCTGAATTGGGACACAGCTAAGGACTATTAGACTGCACAAATGGGTAGAAAAAGCAAAAAGCACTATGATGAAGCTGTCACCATGACAACCCATTGTAGACAAAGTTAGAGTGGCTTGTGAAAATAGTGGATCATTTTGTAGCATGAGAGTCTGATCGTTTTCTGAAATATGACACAAAGTGATTGAGTGGATAATATATCAGATTATCTTTATTCAGCTTTTTCTGCTGCCACCAAGTGGCCAAAGAAATTCAGTTTATTCAGCTTTGATGCTAATAATTAGTCCTCACTAAAACTGCAGCAGCCTTGTTAAGTTTGGAAACTACAGTTGCCGTTGTGGTAGTGTCAACATAATTTCAGACTTTGTGCAACACTGAGAACATCTACAGGACTGCGGAGCTCAACAAAAAAGTCAATATTCAAACTTTTATGTTTTAGGGAAGCATCTGATCTTAAACAAAGATGCATTTTTCTTAAACTCTGACTGATGTCTTTTGGCAGTGTGCAGTGTTAACAGAGTCACACAGCAGCACTCCCCAGTGGAATCAGTGTATTGCAGAGAATACTGTAATATTTAACACTGATGTTGTCACACCCACATCCATCCACCATCCAATGTCTGCATTGTCCATCAAATTGTGTAACAGTAGCAAAAACAACTGTTTTCCCTTGTTCAGCACCTTTTCCTCATTTGATTTCTCCCTCACTGAGCACAGTGCTGAGCTGAGCTCGATTAAGCTCGGCCGTCAGAACCTGGGGAATTTCTGTGCTCAGAAGGCGAGGGCTCCTGTCAGTCAGGCACTACTTGATGGGGATGAAACTGTATTAGCTGAGGCTTGTATTCTACCACTACAGCCCCTAAAATAAACGTGAAATCCAGTTTATTATGCCATTTAAATAAAAACTTAAAGCAAGATGTGTGAAGCAGCAGCCTCAGGACTGTGACCACGCTAGATTTCCCTTCATTATGAAGCTTGTTTTTTTTCTTTATTCACCTTGATAATTATGTAGGAAGAATGTTTTTCAGTCCTGTGTGTAATTATACAGCAGAAATTCAGCAAATACTAGCGTGATGTAATTAATTCTATTCAGCATTAATAATTTTTGTTTATTTGCATGAAAAATTTTCATTTGAAAATCATGAACATTTTGATATAACCAAGACCATTGTAACCATGATTATAAACATGATAATAATAAACATGATCATTATTACCATGATTATAACCATGATCACTATAACCATGATTATAACCATGATCGCCGTGGCTACTATAATAACGGTAATGGCTTGGTTAGGTTTAGGAAAAGATGGTGATTTGGATTAAAATAAGTACTTCCTCAACATTAGATGGTCTTTGTTGTCATGGTTACGATATAAACTGCTGGTTTCACATCAAAATCGAACACCGCTCTCCTGTGTCATATTCATCAATCCACCACAATCTCCTCCTGACGTGGACTTTGTTGCACTTTATACCACGTCACCACACTTTTCCTTTTGCTCCTGTCATAATCACTATGACCACTAGATGTCGCCTAGCAACAAAACGTAACTATGAGTCATAATAACCTGCTGCACTCCCTTGTCACAGGAGGACGGAGTCGGACAAACAGTGTTGTCGTGGATGGGGTAGGATTAGCAGGGGTCCAATCTTAGAGAGTTGAATGTGAATGAATTCAGCAGCCATGGTGACCTGTTCTGTTTCCAACTGCAACAACAAAGCGTTTTATATTTGCTCCTGCACTGAATCTGGGTCTTGTAGCCATGCCGGACTGACAGACCTGATTCCTTAGACACAAAGCTGGAACAATTAAAACTGGTGGACATAACATAAATGGTTGTTCCATTATCCAGGAGACCCCCTGTGTGTCTGCCAGTGAGGAGATCATTGAGAGAAAAATCTGATATGGTAATGCAGGATGGGGATTTGGATTTCAAGCGTAGTTGTAGCTGCATATGATCTATGGCTAACTGGGAGCTTTAACAGTAAAAGCAAAGACCTCAAACTGAACCTTGCTGAGCCCCACTGATAATATCTGTTAAAGATGTGATGAATTTGAGTATGAGAGAGCTCGGAGCTGAACCAACAAGTCGTTAGTCCTAACGCAGAAACTTACCTGATCAATTAATGTAGAAGCAAAAAATGCACCAGTTCTCCAGGGATCAAAAGAGCTTTCATGCTGCCATGAGCATATGATTTTCTGCCTTAATAAGAAGAGTCTCTGCACTGTGCATTGTTCTGAAAGCAGCCTGAAACGCTTCACAGATTGATTCATGAAAGCTGAGTTGAATTCACGAAAGTTGAGCAGAGACGACTCTCTGTAAAAGTTTAGATAAGAATGGAAGTTTGGAAACAGGCCTGTAGCTGCTGGGATTCAAGGGATCCAGACAACTTAATCTTTTCAGCCGTGTCCCACTGTTGTGCTCAAGAGGTAAGAGTTGTCAGCTGTTTCTTTTTCAAACACTGGAGCTGGAGGACAATGTTATCACTGCTGCAGTTTCCATGATTGGCACATTGTTACTTGAACTAAAGGTTTTATGTTGGATGGGTGAATATGAAGGCCTGAGGGCCCAGAGAACTTATTCAAAACCAGAACAGACTTTTGAAAATGTGCGTTTGTCTGCCTGAAAAGAAAATTTAATTCCTGAAAAGTGTAGCTACTATAGTCTGAGTTTGTGACAGTGGTGTGATCAGAGGTGGGTAGTGAAGCCAAATATGTGCTCAAGTAGAAGTTAGTCATCAGAATAACAACTTCAATAAAAGTATCTACTGGAAGAACCAGCTGAGTAAGTAGTACGTTAGTTTATTGACAATGTGATTGTTTTAATCACATGTGATCTCACTTGGTTAAAGATACAGAACTGAACACACACCGGCAGGGCTATGGTTAGGATTTTAAGCACACAGTGAGTATCTTCTGTCCCTAGGCGTCTCTCAAGCAAAAAGATAACAAAGATGTCGTTGGATGACGTGAAGTCATGTCAAGTACATGAAGTAGCGTGGGATCATGGGAGTTGTTGTCTTCGCCACCATTATCATAAGCTCCTTCTGGTTTGGATTCCTTCAGTGTCAGTGGTTCAGGAAATCAAACAGACCTGGTGATTCTAACCGTTAAAAACACTGAATGAAGCAGTTTGACATTTAAAGTCAGTGTTTGAGCGACGCTGTACGGAGGACAGAGACTCAGGGAAGAGTTGGAGCTGAGATTGATGCTAACCTTTGTTCTGATTGTTTCTCTGATAACTTATGATCCAGATGTTCAGCAGGTTTTTACCAGCAGCTGAATTATCCACAGAGGTGTCCTCCTCTCCATAACAAACACACCAGGGGATTAAAACCAGTAGAAACACCCAGAAAGCAGTTTGACTTTCACAATCAGAGATTCACCGACGCTCTTCAGTGACACAGGACAGGACGTCTCCAGCAGCTGGGAGCTGAGCTGTCTAACATTTCCTCAGCTTGTTTCTCTGATAACTTCAGATCCAGACGTCCGACGATTAAAATCCTTCATCTGCTTCAAATATAGAGCTGAAAACCTCCAAGGTGTAAAAAGTGTATGTGGCTTAAAACTAGATAAAAGTCAATGTTGAGCTTCTGTCAGACAAACACACTGACACATGATCATAGAGGATATGATGTCACTGACAGGAGACCAATGACATGGAGCGTTACCATGATTAAAGTCACAGATTTCTCTGGTTTGAGAATTAATGGAAACAACTCAACAACATATAGAAGATCAGTCCAGTTGTTTTTACACATTTTAATGTGGAAAACTTACAGATTAGAACTTTAAAATTCACTCAGCTTGACATTTTGAATTTCCTGTTGACCTTTCACGTTTCACTAGATTAGATTTGAAGTAATTAGGTATCAGTTGAGTGGAACACAGCCCTCAGACTCAGAGGGTCTGTTGCCCTGACTATATGTGAATACGCAAGACAGTGCAATGAATTATATATATATAATATTGTTTAAACAATAAAAACAGAATAACAACATAATATTTTTGTATCTCTTATGAAACAGTATATGTCTGAATCGATTCTGGTAGTGTGATAGATAAATGTGCATGTACTGTCCTCCCTTTTAACGTCACTATAAATGTTCTATCTCTCATCATCTCTTATGCACAGAGAAAATACGGTCGGTTTAATAAACTATGCATCACTGTGAAAGAGCCAGTTTTATTTGTTGATTCAATGTTATGTATTCTTGTCTAAATACTGGCTCCAGTGTGTAAATACAGATTCAAGGGGGCGGTAAGATCGGAGTGTCTTTCTCAGCCCGTGCAAGTTACCTTCATTCCAGATGTGAAGAGGTGCCAAACTCTTAATACAATGTAAAGGAGGTCCATACCTTTATACTGTAGTAAATATATAATTGTAAGTAAGAAAAGTGTAACAAGTTTTTTTACATGAATTAAACAAAAGAAAAATCTAATTGCTTCAATAGACCCTGAAGTTGGCCTCGCACAAACCTTTCAATATCTTGTGGTGAAGGTGGTTTTGTATACAAGACACACAGTCTTACCACTGGTTACCACAGTAACCAATAATAAGCTCAGTCATCTTCATGAATATAACAATAACCAAGGTTAACTTGTCATCATCACTATAGCTAAGCTTTCTGGACAGAGCTCAATATTAATAATATTAATAATACATTTTGTTTATAGGCACCTTTCAGTGCACTCAAGGACCTTACAACACACAGAAAAAGATCAAATGCAAGTACAAGGTATACAATACAGAATAATCAAGTACAAGGCATGACATACAGAATAAATTAGAATAGATATAATTGCATAAAAAATATATGATTAAGCGCTGGTGTTAGAGTTAGACAGAATAGGCAAGTTTGATGAGGTGGGATTTGAAAACAGAAAGAGAGTCAATATTAAAAAAAGTCTTGTGGAAGTGAGTTCCAGAGGGAGGGGCAACACGGCTGAAGGCCCTGAACCCCACGGTGGTCAGAGGAGGTACAGGCAGGAGGTACAGAGAGATTAATGGAGGAGGGAGATCCAAGAGTAAATTGACTGTGAAGTGACTTAAAAGTGAGAAGCAGAAGCTTGAACTCAATACATTATAACTTTAACACAAAAAGCCATTATAGTTAGATGGAGGGGATACTTTTTTGTAACCAGGAGATATTCAATGGTACAGACACAGACAGAAAAGTGTCATGGCTACAACACAGCTGCAACAGGGAAGAGCAAGCTGTCAGAGGCCACAAGCCACATTTTTCTTATGTAAGCATAATCAAATTTCCCAGCAGCACCTCAATGTTTAGGCTGAATCAATAGGGCAGGAGACCATTTGGCACGACCTTGTCTGTATTCTGCCCAGAGAAAAAAGTCTTAAGAAATCAACAAAGATAATGAATAATTTTTCAGTGATTCTTTGCAGCTGGAGCAAGAGAATCCAGAGCCATGAAATAATGTAATGGTTGTGGACAGGAAGTATGCAGCCTGCAGTAATGATTTATTTGTTTTGTCAGGTCTGTCTTTGAACTAAGAAAATATGTAGATTATTAAAACTGTAACTGACAAATCTCTCGCAAAGCTTAAAGAAGCCTCAGCCAAGAGCCCATCTCCTCCTCCGTCTCCTCTCCCACTCTTCTCTCTCTCTCTCGGGTTTACACTCTGATTAACGCTATGGCCGCACGCTATCATCGGGAACTAAGCAGGCCACTCCACAAATTGCCTTTTGCAGCCTGAAGAGGCGGGACAAAACTTTTATCTCCCTGTGATAAGCATGGCCATAGGTTTCTCTGGAGTTGGGCTTCAGTTCCTACGAATTAAAATGAATTAGCCAGTCTATGCAGACAACCTGAAATCAATTAGCCCCAGATACAGGAGCAAGCAGTGCACAGAAAAAACATCACTAGGCTAAAGAATTTCACTCCCAAATATCAGGCAGCCAATTATAACAGTGTAATGAAGTGTGGCTCAAGTTGTTGGAGAAGGAGAACTTTTTTTTTTGGAAAACAGCTTCATTCGTTTGCGCTCTGGTGACTAATGAAGACAAAACACTGAGGTGATGGTGTTTTTGGTTCTGCACTCATCTATAATGTCTGTTGTCAGATGAATGTCCTGTTGCTGTAGAATATGACACAAGTCGACCAGAAACAATGAGCAAATGACTTTAGGGTCCAGAACTGTTAATGAATGTCTTCTCCAAATCAGTTACAATTCACTGTCCCTACTGTTGCCACAGCTTTAAGGTTTTGTCAGGCTTATGCACAAACTCTGCTTGGTGAGGGTTGGCGAGCAATTGTGGTTTGAGTTGAAAACAACTAATATGTCAAGGTTAATCATTGTAATGGCAGGAGAAAGGAGGCAAACAGCAGGCTCCCATGTTAAAGTCCTACCTTTGCTGAACCTTCCAGCTCTACCTTGTTTCTGCCAGGTTTTTTATGTCTTACGTTTGTCCAGCCGTCCATCCCATTCTTGTGAACAAGATATCTCATTAACACCTTGAGGGAACTTCTTCAAATTTGGCAGAAACATTTATGATGATTACATTTTGGTGGTCAAAGGTCAAAAGTCAAAGTCACTGTGACCACAAAACACATTGTTGCCATAACTCAAGAATTCCTACACTTATGACGCAATTTAACTGAAATGTCTATAAGGATAAATTGAAGTGCTGCCATTTTATAATCTAAAAGGTCAAAGGTCAACTTCACTGTGACTTCATAATGTTCTGAAAAAAAACCAGCCAGTCCTCCAACTTGAACAACCACACTGGTCGTTTTTTTCAACCCAACCCAAAGGAGTGTCTCTTGAAATAACACAGTGGCGTACCTACTTGAGTCACCATGGTTACTAAACATTAGTTGTGTAGGCACTCAGGCTGACATCCCTCCTGGGATTGAATTTCCATGTTGTTGTTGGGTGTGATGTAGGCCTCAGTTTGATGTTGTAGCATATAAGTCTTAACAGGCAGCTGGCTTCACACATCCGGAGCAGTGGGTTAGTCAGTTAAGCAGGCTGAGAGACAAGGTTCTTATAGGTTTTGGTTCTCTGCCATGCAAACTATATTTTATCAAATCCAAATCCTTTTGAATCAAAGTGAATTTGGTCATATACAGTTGAAACCAGAAGTTTACATACACTGTATAAAAAGACACATAATTTTTTTTTTCTCATTGTCTGACATGAAATCAGACTAAACTTTTCCTGTTTTAGGTCACTAAGGATTACCAAAATTATTTATATTTGCTAAATGCCAGAATAATGAGAGAGAGAATTTTTTAGACAATTACTTTCTTCAAAGTCAGAAGTTTACATACACTAAGATTACTATGCCTTTAAACAATTTGGGAATGCCCAGATGATGATGTCATGGCTTTGGAAGCTTGTGATAGGTTAAATGACATCATTTGAGTTAATTACAGGCACACCTGTGGATGTATTTAAAGGCACACATCAAACACACTGCTTGCTTGTGTGACATCATAGGAAAATGAAAAGAAATCAGTCAAGATATCAGGAAGAGAATTGTGGAGTTCCACAAGTCTGCTTCATCCTTGGGTACAATTTCCAGATGCCTGAAGGTGCCACGTTCATCTGTTCAAACAATTATACGCAAGTATAAACACCATGGGAATGTCCAGCCATCATATCGCTCAGGAAAGAGACGGGTTCTGTGTCCCAGAGATGAACGTGCTTTGGTGCGAAATGTGCGTATCAACCCCAGAACAAAAGCAAAAGACCTTGTGAAGATGTGTCATTATCCACAGTGAAACGAGTCCTGAAAGGCCACTCAGCGAGGAAGAAGCCATTACTCCAAAAGCAACATAAAAAAGCCAGATTACAGTTTGCAAATGCACACAGGGACAAAGACTTTGTTTTTTGGAGACATGTGGTCTAATGAAACTAAAATTGAATTGTTTGGCCATAATGACGATCGTTACATTTGGAGGAAAAAGGGTGAAGCTTGCAAGCCTGAGAACACCATCCCAACTGTGAAGTACAGGGGTGGCAGCATCATGTTGGGGAGGTGTTTTCATCAGCCAGGAAGTTAAAGCTTGGGTGCAAATGGGTTTTCCAAATGGACAATGACCCTAAGCATACCGCCAAATTAGTTACAAAGTGGCTTAAGGACAAAGTCAGTGTTTTGGAGTGGCCATCACAAAGCCCTGATCTCAATCCTATAGAAAATTTGTGGGCCGAGCTGAAAAGGCGTGTGCAAGCAAGGTTGGCTACAAACCTGACTCAGTTACACCAGTTCTGTCAGGAGGAATGGGCCAAAGTTCCAGGAAACTATTGTGAGAAGCTTGTGGAAGGATACCCACAACGTTTGACCCAAGTCATGCAGTTTAAAGGAAATGCTACCAAATACTAATGAAATGTATGTTAACTTCTGACTTTGAAGAAAGTAATAAAAAATTGTCTAAAAAATTCTCTCTCATTATTCTGGCATTTAGCAAATATAAATAATTTTGGTAATCCTAAGTGACCTAAAACAGGAAAAGAAGGTTATGTGTCTTTTTATACAGTGTATGTAAACTTCTGGTTCCAACTGTAAGCTCTACTGTATTCTGTAGTTTTAGCCAGAGTTGTCCTACAGGTTGAACGACCTGGTTTCTGACTGATGAGGATGTCTGCAGGGGGAAGAGAATGAGTAGCATCATTTAAACAGCAGGTGTGAGAGTAACTGTAGCAGTACAACCTCCAGCCCCCTGCTGCTGGCCACCAAGCAGCACGCCTCAGGCTGTGGGAGGCTCATTGTCTTTCTCTGGGGCTGGGGCTCCTCGACATCTCCACACACACACACACACACACACACACACACACACACACACACACAGCATTAAAGCTCTCCAGAGCTTAATAGCCCAGCACCTGACACTCTCCTTTGTGCTGTTGTTGCTACCACAAGGACACGTGCCAGGTCCCACTGGTCCAAATCTATCTTGGATCGTGCTTCACTCTCCAGTCTTTCGTGCCTTTCTTGGGTTTTCTACTTATTTATTTATCACTGCTCCAGAGCTCCGATATCAAATGGACCCTCTGTTCACTGCAGCAGGACAGATGGCTCTGAGAGATAAAGCCAATTACTGTTGGCTGTCTGTTGAAGCAGTCACCACAGAGACGTAGCAGTGGAGAGAAACTCCAGGGAATGCAAATGGAACTCCTGGCTCTCCTTTAATGAAAACTTGCACGGTGAACAGAGCTCACATTACCTACCACAGCAGTTAATGAAGTCTGCATGTGCTGAAACTACATGTGTACTGTTTTCAGATGCTGATGGCTCAATCATTTCTAGCATATACTGTTTCATGTTCCAGGTTTTTACAGCTGCCCCTGTGTCTTTAACAGAGATATCAGGCCATTACAGAGGAAAACCTCTTTATCTTAGTACGGCAATTAACCTGCAGGTTGTAATTGTTTCCCCTCTCTGTGTTAAGGATGATCCCGGCCTCCAGCAAAGCTTTCTTGGTGACCAATCTGGTGTCGGGGACTCGCTACGACCTGTGTGTGCTGGCAGCCTGGGATGACAGCGCCACCACGCTCACAGCCACCAACGTCGTGGGCTGCACGTATTTCTTCACGCAGGACGACTACCCTCAGTGCCAGTCTCTGCCCAGCCAGCTGCTGGGAGGCACTATGATCCTGGTGGTGGGGGGGATCATCGTGGCCACCCTGCTCGTGTTCATCGTCATCCTCATGCTGCGCTATAAATCTGCGGATACTGAACCCCCAGTGGGGAAGCTGACCAGCGTCAGCGACACACACTCTCAGACCAACGGGGGTCGACTCGGGCAAAATGGACTTCTTATGTCCCAGTCTCAGCCTCATCCTCAGCCTGCACCGAAGATCAAGGCCAAAGTGACTCTGCAGGACGAGGTGGTGGAGTTCAAGTGCGGCTCCCTCCAGAGCAGCCTCACCTCTTCCTCCACCTCCTCGGGCTCCACGGCCGGGGCCTCGTACAGCCCCAACAGCACACTTGCCAACATTTGGAGGTCAGCTCCCTCCAAGCCCCGGTCCAACCTGGACCACCTCCTGGGGGCCTTCACCTCGCTTGAGCTGCGGGGGGCGCAGGGCCGCGACCCAGGAGCCTCCAGTAGCACTTCGACGGCAACAGCGAAGCCGCAAACAGACAGGGAGCCGCTGCTGGGCCGGACGCTGGACTCCAGCCTCAGCCGGCTCCTCATGCTACCTCTGGACTCCAAGCTGAAAAGAAGCCAGTCCTTCGACATGGGAGACGCAACAGGCGCCGGCGCCGCACAGCTGTGTAACAAACCATGCAGGATCAGCAGCATCTGGACTAAGAGGAGCATGTCTGTGAATGGCATGCTGCTGCAGTGTGAGGAGGAGGGGGACACGGGGGGGAGCAAGGGGACGATAGACAGTGCTGACTGGGTGATGGAGAGTACTGTCTGAGTACTGATGGAGAGAGGATGGGGGGGGGGGGGTCCTTAAACTGTTAAACACTGCCCAAAAAGATGACCAACAGCCATGCCAAGACAGACCTCCCGGTCTACGAGCCTTTGTCCTGCATGAAGCACACTTACTTACCTCTCCACCGCTCAGACTCTGGGACACAGGACAAGAGGTTCCACAGTCAGAGCCAAATACACATATTTGGAACGAACACTTTGGATTGTTTTGCCTCACACTTTGTACAGGGACGGATTCAGATGATCGGCCATGAGGAACGGACAGAAAATGACTGCTTGGTCATGTTCATGGACTCCTATTATACCGCATAAATATAAAGTATGTAATAAGATTAAAGTTTTATATTTTTTATTTTGCTGGTCAAACACAAATGATCCATTACTGGTCTCTACAAAGTGACCAGCTGTAAAACCTTTCTTCTGTACATTGATCCTACAAACTGATGCAGTTGAACCTTTCCTGATTGAACGGTGCAGTATGTGTAGATGTGAAACTTTGATTCATTAAGATTTAAGAAAAAAGATTTATTCACAGAGTTTTGTGTGAGTATATTTACTTTCTATACAGAGTATATATTTGAGGGGTCACTCAATAATTCTGAATGCTAATCATATCAGATTTTATGTAACTGTATAGATTATAAAAACCCATCATCTCTTAAACTATGACTGTACTGTGTGTGAAGACTCAGTTTATAGTTTAAAAAAATGCCAAATGATTGAAGCGGAACCTGGCGCAGACGATGAAGCCTCTGTAGTTTGTGTAAATTAGATTAGTTAAGTCCAGAAGTTTGTTTGTTCTTACTTTTAAAGTGTTTTTTAAAGATGAACTCTCTGTTTTGCCCCCAAATCAAACATTTTCACTTCAAATGAACCACACGGTCGACGTGTCACCGGACACTATGACAGAATCAGGAAGTGTATTTTCAGAGGGTAATTCTGGATTATTACATTTTTTGTCTGACTTTTGTAGTTTTGGCCTCAGTTTCTATCATTAATACTGACACAGGCAGAGCATCAGACGCCCACTGCTACTGAGATGTAGAACACTTGCTATCAGGCTGATTTGGAAAAAATACCTTGAACTTGGCTCATTGTGTTCTGTATTTTTTCACAACACCAGCAACAATATACTCATTCTGAACCAAAGTAGGTCATCAGTGTGTGCAGTACCCAGTCCCTCATCACCACCTCTCAGCCTGCAGCAGCGTGACATCTGAGAGGTTTGTGTTGTTTTAACAGAGTCACCAGAGGCCTGGACTATGACGCAGGTTCAACAAACCCAGGTTAACTTTTACATTTTCTGGCTTCACTGAACCCAACACTGACTGTCCTGATAACCTGGACTATGAAGCTGGTTATCAACTGGTTCAGTTTACTCTGGTTCACCTGTCCAGGTACGAGCTCGCTCATGTGTAAGAGGAAGAGTTGTTAATCATAAACAACATCGTCAGAACCATGAATCAAGTATTAATATGACATGAGAAAAAACGCTGATACCTGCTAGTACGTTCAGTTACAGTGACGTCATAAAGTGGAATTCAACAAGGTGAATTGTAAACAATATGATCACATGACTAGAATTTAAATTTCTGTTTCTGAATATAAGTTCTATTAAGGTCAGACTAAGGATATATTGTAAATACGTGCATGAATTATCATGAAGTTTCTCAGTCTTTTCTTTTCAGTCTGATGATGAACAAACTGTTCTGAACATGTGATGCAGATCAAACAGTTAAAGTTGATGTGAGCATGTTTCTGCTGCAGAGAGGAGAGGAAGAAAAGAGGAGGGGAGTAACTGATGTCTGATGAGTCAGTCTGACTGAAATGGAAATATTGAACAGTGTGTGGATCATTGTTGGTTTAATTGTTATTTCTCCTCATGTTGTTCTGAGCTGCAGTGATGAAGAAGAGAGTAACAGCTTCATCACTGTCAGGAATCCTGTTGATTAAAGAATCTGTGTTCAGGTCAAATGAAGCTACAATAGTTATGTAGTTATTTAGTGATAAACTCTCCTCTGTTTGTTAGAAGCTGTGTTTTAAAACCAAAGTGGACACAAGTAAAGACTCAAACACTGCTCTAAACAAATATCTATTATTCTTTATTATTGATCACTTTATTCTAACTCTTTTGTCCCTGTCAGGCTCCTGTAGGAATGATGTGATGTGGTTGGTCAGTTGTTTGGCTGTTGACAGGTTTTTATCTGATCTGGACCAGGTCAGGAGTTCAGCATCAGTTACCATGGTGATTAACGCCAGCAACAAGTGAACCACAGTCATAGTACTGAAAACCCAGAGTTAAACTTGAAGTTACCTTGATGACCTGAAATCTTGCTTCGTAGTACAGGCCTCTGGTGCATCCTGGTGGATTATTGTTTACCGGAGAACCTGCAGTTTCAACAAGAACACAAGCTGTATAAAACCAGAATTTCCCTTTGAACACTTCCCGTATTAATTTGGGGGGTTGTATCTAAACTTTATTGTTCAGTATCTTTGAAATATACAGGTCAGGTTCATAAGTCTTTAAAGTCCCAGAAATTGTCTTGAGTTTTTGCTTTGAGTCATTTTCTACAAAGACTAATGTCAAAGTCACTTTCTGGAAACTAAACTCCTCCCACCTTCTCCTCATGCACTGGTCAATGTTCATAGATATGGGTTTAATATTTGTTTAATAAGTAAAACTAATAATGAAACTATTTAATGAAAGTTCTTTGTGAAGAGAGTTTAAACATTAAAGCTTTTATTGTCAGGTGTTGCATGGTTCTGCTGAACTGACCCATGACACAGTTTAGTCCAGTGTATGCACTCATGTTGTCATTTCTCACGTGTTGTGTGAATGACTGTTCAGTGATATTTCTGATATGACTGCGTGTGTACAGTGTCTCTGTATATTGGATTTTTTTGTACCATACTCCAGCTGGAACGTGTTTCACTTCACTGCAACAGCAGCTTCACTCTGCTGTTGCAGTGCAGCTGTGCGTGTTTCTCACCTGGAGCTGTAAAAGATATTTGTGTGGTCAAATTTGTTGTTTTTTGCTACTAAGATGAAACTAAAAATCTCCTGAGACAGCTGTGATGTCCGAGCGTTTCTTCTGTGAGGAGCTGGACTGCATGGGGACAGTGGTTACCATGGTGAGACTGAGGGGGACAGAGATAAAGAGGGAGATGATTGGAAATACAAAAAGCCAATGGAACTATCTGAATGAAAAGATTATCATTACTTATCATTAATTTGATAAATTTATAGTTGATTGGATAAAATTGGGTTTGCATTTCGTGGTTGGATTTTTGTGTTATCTTGTCCATGAAGGACTCGCCACTGCAGTCAACACTGTAGAGTGGAGGGTCAATATCAAACCAAGTGCCAGAGTCCAGATGCAACTCATTGTTTAATTCAATTGCAAACTAGAATAACCTCCTGCTTGTCTGCCTCCTCCACTCAGACTAGTTTCAGGTTACTGTTTTTCCAGAGTCATATTAAATATGAATCCTTTTTTGGGTAAATGCTGTTGGAAGTCTTATGTTATGGCTAAAAAGTGTTTTATGAGGTCACACGGACCTTGGCCTTTGACCTTTAGCCACCAAAATCAGATGTGAATCTGCACGCAGGCGCAGGGGTTATCACAGAGGTTTGTAAGAACCACACAGAGCCCCATGGTGTAGCTGACCAATTATCCCTGTCTCACTAGGGCCCCTCGGGTCTGTGATGCCCATTCTCTGATGCCAGTGGAGATCGCTGAGAGTGAAGACAACATGAGCGGTAAAGAAAGAGTTATTGATCCTCAGCAGACATCCTGCTCGCTGTGATTCCTGTTCTCTGTCATAGGACAGAACAAAGAGACCAGTGACTGTAGGGAACAGTCTCATTAAGTGATGAAACAAGAGGAACCTTCTCACCGTTGCTCTTATCACAGACTGAATCAAACACTGTTACTGGAATATAAGCATGGTACAGCCTGATCACAAAGCCTGAAATCTGATTCTAAACTTTAAACTATAAATCCGCACAATCTGCAGGAAGTATCCACGACAGAACTAGAACTGCAGTTATAAACCCAGGTTTACCAGCTAGGGACGGTGCAGTGGTTAGCACACGAGTATGTCCAGGTGTACCCCGCCCCCGCCCAGTGTCACCTGGGATTGGCTTCAGCTCCAAAGGCCCCCAGCTACAGGTAAACATTTGGGGTTGGAAAGGTTTAAGACGTTAGGGAGTAGCTGTTGAAACAGCCTCTGTGGTCTATGAATCTGAATCATGAGCCGGAGCACCGTTGTCTGACTTTTTTCATGCGACACAGAACAAAGTTTAAACACAGGTGTTTTGTGGACTGCCAGAATTGACGTTTGGATGAGAGGGCGTAGTTGACCTTAGTGCTAGCGTAAAAAAATCTTAAAACAAAAAAAAGGAACCTTTTACCAGAAAAAAATGAACAGCTGAGTCATTGGAAGATCTTTTAGTACAACCAAATGCTGAACAAGACTTTTTAGCCACCAACATGTTACAGTTAATAATACTGGACTGACACAATCGTCCATCCACCTTTGAGTTCAGTGAGTCACTGATATCTCTCAATGTCACCTCACCAGTTTTATGATTCACATTCATTTCCATCACCTCAGCTTTTGTCAGCCTGAGTTTCACTGAGCTTTCGCAGAACTTACCTGAAACGACACTTTAGTTGTTCACTGCGTCCTGAGCGACAAGAGGAAATGTCTGATGAAGACATGATTTGATTTGATTTGATTTGACAGTTTTATTTTTTTGTAATCACAATTGCTTTAATCAAATCTTCCAACCAAATCAGCTCCTATGGTCATTGTACATTTCAGCTGTTTGATTTGCAAAGCACAGTTTTTGAGACATATGATCTTTCTCCACAGCTCAGACCACAGCTGAGTGCTGTTAGCCACTTGTTAGCTTCGGCTGACAAGGCTTCAGCTTTGTTAGCTTTTGCCCTGAGGCTATTAAAATGCTGTTCATCCCACCCTTCTTCCACTCCGTTGGTCAGGTTTGTTCCTCAGCACCTGTCACTCATCTTGACGAGCTGTCACCTCGCCTCAGGCTGAAGCACCGGGCCTCTGTCAAGCTGCAGCGGAAAACAACCAATCTGCAGTTGAAAGGAAATCCATCATTGATTTATGAAATATCCTTTTTATCTGTCCGTATTTTATGTTTTGTCAATGCACCATGTCTTAGAATAATTTTTATAGCATAACCAAAGCTGTTTGACAGCAACAGGTTGTGAACAACAGAACCACAAAAAAATCTCTGGCAGAGACCATGCACAACATACACTTTGTGTGTGTGTGTGTGTGTGTGTGTGTGTGTGTGTGTGTGTGTGTGTGTGGAAATAAACCTCAAACCTGCTTGAGTGAGATCATCACTGAAAATCATGTATGAATCACAGTTATGTTTTATGCATTAATGCATTAACGTTACATTAGGTGAAGGTGCACAGCCTGATCATACACTGAATCACCACCTCTGACGTGTTTCGTAGACAAAGTTTTACTCTAATGTTCACGCTGTGAAAATGAATGAGTGGCTGGTGAATGGTAGGTGTACTTTGAAGGGAAACATAATACGTGTTCTGATTCTTTATATAGTTTGGGGATGTAGATTCTACAGTTTCTTACCTGTTCCCTCTCACAGACCCAAGGTCAGTTAGTGCAAATTCTTCATTGTTCACATCCACAGAATCCACATTTTACCTTTATCTGAAATTTCAGTGGAGATCCAAAATCTGTGAGGCTGAATAAAAATGTAGAATATTTCTGCTGCAGTGGTACAGCCATCAAAAACATTTTGACTCAGTTTCATCATATAGCTTCACACAAATGATGTATGACACTGTCAGCGAGCGTGGAATATAATGATTGAGGCTTCTTAAAGGGAAATTAAAAGGCAAATGGATGTTAAAGGGACGGATACTCACAGACAGACAAAGCAAAGCTACTTCCTTCTGATAGAAGATCAAAACCAAAGTTTGAGAGTCCTCTGACCAGCCAGCAAACTTACTGTGGCAGGTAGAAGATACAAAGGTGTGTCTCTGTGGGACAGTGCTGGAGGTTCTGAGAGTGAAATGGGTCAGAGGCTTCTTTCAAAGCTAAATTAAAGAGTCAGACAGAACAAACACACTGATGATTTCACTGCTCTCAGAGTCTTTCCAGTAGAGGAGCTATAACTTGAGGTTTCACCTCGGGGCAGGGGTGGACAGTAATGAAGTGCATTTACTTGAGAACTGTACGTATGTACATTTTTCAAGTATCTGTACCTAACCAACAGCCACAGCCAACTCCTCCACTGTCAGTCATGTTTGAACCTGTCAGTGTCCTAACAATGACGACCTTAGATAAAGATGAGGCAGAAGATTCTTCACACGAGACCATGGTCTGATCTGAAGTCTGTGTTTGAGGCTTTAGAAATAAAGAAAGATTCATTTAGTTTTAATGTTTTCTGTGTTTACCACGACCAGACCTCATCACTGACTAAAAAAAAAATGAAAACAACAGTGACTCCTTAAGTTGATTCAGTTGTGTTTTTATGTTTAAAGTCTTTTTATTATATCCTACAGTCTTTTTATTCTACAGGTTCTACAGTCAGTCAGTCAGTCAGTCAGTCAGTCAGCCAGTCAGTCAGTCAGTCAGTCAGTCAGCCAGTCAGTCAGTCAGTCAGTCAGTAGGTTGTTTCAGAGTCATCAGGTTCTGTAAATGTGGAACAATACAACAATGTGTTCACATAAACCCACTCCTTGAATACTTCAGTATTTTTAACATCAAGTACTCCAGTACTTTAACTCTGACTGAACAACTTTCCCTTGTATTGGAGTCATATTTGACCAGGAGGAGCTGTACTCTGACTCCATTGTCCATTGCTGCCAATAAATAAATCAAATAAATAAATCTAAAAAATAATGATCAATTTAGTGACACTTCCAACAAAACCCAAGTAACCTTACCAAAGTGCCTCCCTCAGAGTTGTGTGTGGATCCTCTTGCTTGTTCTTATGTTTCCCTGCAGTGATCATTTTCCAGCTAACCAACTAGTTATATAGGAGGTTAGGGAAAGATGGTGGTCATGGTTAAAAGAAAGTGATGTTAACTGCACACAGGAAGAACATCGTGCTATTTTTGCTTTTGCTATAGGTTTCAATCAGATAACATGAATGGATATCACATGAACAAAAAATGATGCTGTAGTTGTAAACGATGCTTGTCTCTGAGCTTAGCCTCCGGTGCAGCACAAGGATTTCAGTAGATTAATACATTTTTATGTCTATTTTTTCATTTATTTTTTTGACCAAATGACATGATCTGTCGAAGTGTCTGTGGTGAATGTTTGCTTTAAAAGACAAATATCACGCTTTACATACTGATGTAACAATTACAAACATGGTGCTTGTGTGATCTCTGCACCCGGATCAGGATCCACACACAGACATTCACACAGACCTCATGATCTCTGACATCTCTGATCATCGAGGGCCCCCAGACCCCACATTAACTGGCAGGAGAATTAACTGAATGCTTTGCTTAGAACTCAGGACCTCACACAGATCTGCAGTGCTTTCATTACATCCCGCGGCGTGCTAAAATGCTGGTTGAGCCGGCTCATTCTGACATGAATTCAATTGGTTGGAATAGAAGACTGTAATTACTGGGGACAAAAGGGATGTGGTCACAGCTGAAATGCGTTACTGACCACCCACCAAATGCAAATTCAATCAAAAGCTTAGCCAGAGGTGATCGGTGGCTGCAGCTCCAATCAAAGCAATCTTAATAGTCGTGGTAATTTAATCAGCCACACTGAAATATGAAATATTCAAAGCCATGTCCTGCCTTAGTGTGAGATCCATGCAGGAAATAAATAAACAAAGCATGAGAGTCGCAGACGTCCTGTGTGTAGAGAGTCGTTACTCAGTGGGGTCGCTAGGGGCGGAGTCCAGGTCACACTGATCCACCAGAACCCAGCTAGAAACACCATCACATACAGACCATGTCACACATGCAGTAAACAGGGGTGTCAGTGCTGATAAATAAAATACATCAAACAGTAAAACCTGCTTATAAGTTCTGATATATCATTTTTTAATGCATTTTCTTCCACTTATCCGGGAGCGGGTTGCGGTGGCAGTAGACTAAGAAGGGAGTTCCAGACATTGACCTCTCCAGCAACGCTTTCCAGCTCCTCCTGGGGGATCCTGAGGCATTCCCAGGTAGGATGGGATATGTAGTCCTGCCAGCGAGTTCTGGGTCTACCCCAGGGTCTCCTACCAGTTTGACGTGCCCAGAAGGGAAAGCATCCAAATCAGATGAACCACCTCAACTGGTTTCTTTTGACGTGAAAGAGCAGCAACTCTATTCCGAGCTCCTCAATCTATCTCTAATGCTGAAACACATTTCAGCCATTTGAGTTTATCTCCTTCTTTCAGTCACTACCCAGAGCTCATGACCGCAGGTGAGGGTTGGAACAAAGATCAACTAGTAAATCAAGAGCTTTGCCCTCCGGACTCAGTTCCCTCCTCACCACAGACTTTCACAGACTTTGAGAACTTAAATGTTGAACAATAACTTTTACTTTCTGCCATCACCAGTAGCTGTGGGAAGACTCAGCATTTAGTGCCAGCATCACTGGCATTGGCTCCAGGTAGAGTGTGTACCATGAAGGCTTAGTCCTAACTGCAGTGGCGTGGGTTCAAGTCCAACCTGTTGTCCTTTACATATCATCCCCTCTCTCTCCCTGACTTTCCTCTCTCTCACTGTCACTACCAGAATTAAAGCAAAAAAAAAAACAACTTTAAAATATTGATGAACCTGCTGGGATGCACTTGGTGCTTTTAACTTCAAAAGTCACAGTAGGGCATTGAACAACAAGTGCGTCCCAGCCAGGTGCATCACTTTTTAGTGTCCCCTGGAAACATTTGTGTTGTGTTGTGAGTATTTGCAGCTCATGTTTTCTGAACTTGTTTGTGTTTTGTCTGTTTGCATGTGTTTTCTTAGGATGCAGTGCTGAGCTCTCAGGGCCACCGTAGTGATGGCGACCGAGACATTTTTTCTACAGGCACTTAGCTTAATAAGAGCAGGTTCCTATTGGTCACTCGCCTGCTTGTTTGTCAGAAACAGACATTTTACCATGAAAAGAAGTGAATGTGCCCAATAATTCCTCAGTCAGAAATCAACGTGAGAGACTTTTAAAACCCTCAAAACCCCTCAACCCACCCAAACCGGAACACGGCACTGCAGGGGATAAACGTTACGGTCCTTTTCAACTGCACACCAAACGTTGAACATAATTTTAGATAGATTCAACCCAACCCAGCCTGGGTCACCCAAGAGCTAGAGGACTTTAAAAAACTGATGACTACGTGTTGGGTAAGGTCAGGGAGAGATCCTGGTCTGGTGTAATGCAGAAAAAGAGTTCAGTCACTTTAGTCACATTTAACAAAAACCACCATCCGTATCCATTAGATAACATTAACCAAAGTGCTTTTGTCGTCCTAACCCGGTGCGTCTGCCATGCACAAACATAAACATCGTTTCTAGGAGACAGGGCTATTTCCCAGAATGTTAAATCATTTTATTAGAATGTGATCAGAATGTACAGGTGTTATATCCACCTGGCTGAGATCTGATCGCAGTGTCAGACCATCTCCACATGTGGTCTGGACTATCCAGTTGCATTGTGATAGCAAAGCATTCTGTATGTTACACATGCGCTCGTCAGATACAGATTATGTATTTATATCAGGTGTAAATTAGCTCATTATATCAATATTTGAAATATAAGCTCATGTTTTGACTTTTCCCCAGTCATCTGAACTGTTTTGATTACAGCCTGGCAAGATGCTCATTTATAGCATATTTTCAATCATTGTTACAGTGTCTCCACTGATTGGAAATGTTGTGATGTGTAAAACTGCAGCAGACTGATGAAGCTGCTCTACTGTTAGATTGTGTTTGTCTCTGTGTTTCCTTGTGTTTACATTCATCTTACAAGACAGTGTAAGTCCACATTCAGTAGATGACTACTGCCCCAGTGTGACCAGAGATGATTACTACACACAGTCATACACACCGCACTGTGTAGAGAACATACTGTGGCAGTACACTCTAAATGTCTAAATGGTGAAAATGAAAAGTGACACTGTAACAGAGAAATTGACCCTTGAAGAGAATATAGTAAATAGTCCTTAAACATCCTGGAGGTGTGAGTGCAAGTAGCTGCAGAATGCTGTGGTAATAATGCTGATTAGGTTTGCCTTCAACCTTGAATAACCAACAGTGTCACCAGCAAAGCCAATTCCACTACTTAACCCAAATGACCCAACACACACCTCCAGGCTGTGTAAGGCCTATTTAGCCAAGGAGAGTGAAGGAGCACTGCATCACATGACCTGACCTCCACAATCACCTGACCTAAACCTAACTAAGATGCTTTCGGATGAGTTGGACTGGAGTGACAGAATAACAGCCAACAAGTGCTCAATATATATGAACTCCTTAATGACTGTTGAAAACCATTGCAGGTGACAACCTCATGAAGCTGGTGAGAGAATGAAGAGTGTGCAAAGCTGTCAGCAGAGCTAAAGGAGGCTACAATCTAATACCTAAAACATTTTGCTTTGTTTACACTTTTTTGATTACAACTTGGTTGCAAGTGTGATTTCTATATTGCCAGCACCTGTTACTTGCCACAGGTGACTTAAAATACAAATTAAAGGAGCATCACATGCTTGAAATCCTATTGTTCCGTACAATTCTGAAAAGGTGCCAATCATTTTATCCAGTCCATTTTTGGAGTTCTGTGTGGAATGATATCAGATTTTTTCTTTTTTTCTCTGCTTTTTTGTGTTGTTCCAATGCAAACAGAAGAAATTAACATGTGAATACCAAAGCATTTTTAATTGCAAAAATTTTCTGGGAGAAATGGTGAATTATCTGAAAGAAGTGCAGGGGTGCCAATATTTTTGGCTATGACTGTATATAGAGAGAGAGAATGTACTCCTATGTTATATATACTGTATATTTATACATCACACTGGGACAGTAGATATCTACTGTATGTAGACTTATACAAAAAAATTGACTTACACTGAGGTTTTTTCTTTCACTATCAGTCACACACATTGTTTTGCCTGTTAGAGCTTCCAGGATTTTGCTAGCTCTGACTCATCACCTGCTGCAGCTCTGTCTGAGCTCTGTGACCCAAGACTGATGTTTGATATGTTACAAATGACCTCACCAGATGCTCCTCAACCAGGCCCTCTGGTTACAGGTCATCCTACCTGGTGCATTAGCCAGAAATGTCCACAGATGTGGAATGGACACCACAAAATCACAACTCCTGTGTTTCCATCCTGCCACACATGGAATCATATACAGTACCAGTCAAAAGTTTGGGAAATTGTGTCCAAACTTTTGACTGGTCCTGAACATTGCCAGACACATCTGGAATGACATCCGGGCAGTGGCTGATGATCCAGATGCAGATCAACCAGCAGTTCAGCTATGCAGCTTACAGACAGTTGGTTGTGTAACAATACAGAGCACTAGGACAGGGTGACAGCGGTTATCCCTACTTGCTGTGTCTGAAAAATATGTGACCAGTACCCAGATCCACATGGACAGTATCAAGGTGTCATCCCTAGTAGAGTGTAAACTGTAATAGCAGTCAGGCAATGTGTGCCTTATCACTCAATACATCAAGTATTTTGCTGTCCTGGAGGATGTAACAATACCAAGGAATATTTTTTTCTTTATATTATTATTATACATTACTTGTGTGAATATTTAAATTTGTATTTTATTATTTTGCATTCATATTTAAGTGCAAAATCTGCTCTGACTTTTTTGAATAAAATCTTGAAATCTTGAAATGATACATGCCTTTTCCTTACACTTACAGCATAAGCAATGACGTTGTTTCATTGAGCATCTCTTTGTATGCTACACAAAAAATAATAATCCAAACTGGTTCATTGTATATTCATGGACAACATTACTGAAATATTATTAACAATATAAGAGAAAACGTCATGCCACTCTGATATACTAGCATGGGGTATTAAAATGAGTGACGTTAAAGCGCCCACTCAATAGAGTGTATTTACACTCACCGCTTGTTACAGGGTGCACGAAACTGTGCCCCCGCAGTTACCGATTAGTGGAGTATCATTCATACTTGGTAATGATTTAGCAGGACGACAGGTTCTCCAGAAGTCGTTGACGCTGCTTTCGCTGCTGCATTGGCCGCCCCTCCCCTCGACTCCAATGTGCCAGAATTGTTTCCTGCATGCACAATCACACACTCGTAAACTGGGTGTATTTGTGGATTTGTCTGGGTCCTTCATGACTAATCACCACTGATAAATACGAGGTATGTAAGTGGTAGTGGTAAGTAAGTGTGACAGGGCAGAATTTAAGTATGACTAGAGAGAAGTTGATACATTCTCAGCAAACTGACCCATCATAAGCTTCGTGTCCGTCCTCCACAGTAGACACAGAGGGAGACAATCAATCTGTTTACTTTGTTGAAAATGGTGTGCTGATGTTAAAGGTGCACTATGCATTCCTGCATGGTTTCAGCGCAATTTTATTTTTGTCTCAAATCATAGGCATCTCTCCTTGATCCACTAGCTGCCTGCCCCCTGAATACACTGTGAAAAAGCAAAGTCTCTGGAGACAACACAGGAGTCACAAATGGCAAACAAACACTAGGGACACAGGCTGTGCCCCAAAACATAACAAATCACTTTCCAGCCAATCACCGACAAGATGGTTGGGGGAGGGGGTGGGGGTTAGTGCGCGTGCACATATGGGGGGACAGTGAGCAGAGTTGATAGAGTAGCGTGAGTATCTGAGAGTAGATAGCTGGACGGCACCGTGAACTAGGTCTAACGACTCAATGATATATTTTGGGAAATGGCCGAGGTACGGACACGACCAAAGAAAAGACGTTCGGATGAATATATGGCGAGGGGGAGAGAAATGGATATATATTATATTGGGGAATCGATTCAAAGGTGGCGAGAACTCCACCGGCAGAAGGGCTTCCAGTCCAATGCAAACATGGGAGGGAGGGGCGAGCTTGCTCTGTTTTGTTTGGTATTTACTTCGAACGTCAACCGAAGTGACGTCATGCAGGAATGCATAGTGCCCCTTTAAGGTGGATTCCTGTGTCAGGTAATGTGGACAGTGGTCATCAAGTTTTTCCACCTTTGGCCTCCCTAAAACAGTACAAACTGACCACAGGCACCACCTTTATGTCTAAGTTGTTTTCACAAGTCATGACAGAACTTAAAATCAGACATGAAAAATCTAGCCCTTACCATCCAGAGTCCCAAGGTGCAGAACTGCGAAACTACTGTCTTGAGTCTGGTAGAGAGTGTGATGAGGGTCTTCCTTGCTATTTGCCATAAGAGAAACCACCAAGGAATCTTTAGGATACAGCCCCGCTGATCTTGTGTGCCACATAGTGCGCGGTCCCTTTCTGGCTCGTTAAAAAAAAATGGTTGAGCAGAGTTGAGCACAACGTGCTTGTCACAGTTCTGCTCCATTGTTCACCTGCGCTCCCAGTACCTTTCCACTCACCCCTCCTCTGCTCCACTCTACCTGCCAGCCACGCCCATCTTATCAGCCAAATCAGCTCACCTGTGTGCCACTCATCAAGCTAGTATATAAGCCCCTCCGGTTCACTCACTCTTAGCCAGGTTGTTCCTTGCCTTCTCTGCAAGACTTTCCAGCATTCTTCTCTGGACGGTATTCCTGCCGTCGACTTCGTTTTTCTCAAACAGCCAGCTCTGTCTACATCCCGGTAAACCCACCTGCCTTCTGTCCCTGATTACGTCTCCAGCCTGTCCCCCAACGGTACTGTTGCCTTGAACTGAAGTGTACTTTCTGACTTGCTCTGCGGTGTGTTTACTACTTTTGGCAACAAAGCCCTTTGAATACTGAGCCAGTTTGTCTGTGTGCTGTAACTGGGTCCTACCGCTACCTGTTACAGTACAATCTGGCCAAAAATCATGAACTCAGCACACACAGAGAGTCTGTAAAAGCAGATCGAAAGGTTGGAGTATTGTTTTCAGCAGCATGAGGTCATGCTCGCCTCAGCTGCTTCAAAGTCTCGTCAGTCAGCAGTAGATATTAACTGCTCAGGTCCAGCATCTGACAGCTGCCATAACCCAGATGGCTGCCTTGGCTCCCTCTGCTACTACTCCTCCCCCGGCCACTCCCCCGCCGTCATATTCTGCTCCTGCTTCTTCTGGGCCAATGTTGGCACTCGATCCTGTTTGTACTTCAACCCCACACGTTTGCCGCAGAGCAAGCCAAGGTGGCCTTCACCATCAATCATCTATCAGGCCTTCACTGCAGAGCTCCGGAGGGTGTTTGGGCTGGTGTTTTCTGGTCCGGATGCTGCCTGAGGCCTGCTGGGTCTTCAACAGGGGACACACATCGTTGCAGACTACGCCATTGACTTCTGCACCAGAGCCCTCCGGAGCAGCTGGAACTCTGCCACCCAGGCCAACACCTTCCTCGTGGGACTGGCTGATGAGCTAAAGGATGAGCTTGTCTCATACGATCTGCCTGCATCCCTCGATGGTTTGATTGAGCTGGCTACTAAGTTGTCGTCGACGACATGAGAGGCGACAGGGCCCCGCTGATCGTCGACCAACCATCTGGTTTTGTCTTCAACCTGAGACCGCCAGCTCCACACCAGGGCCTCAAGACAGGGGTCCCAAGCCCATGCAGGTGGCGAGAACCAGCCTCTCCCCTGAGGAGCGTGAGCACCGCTGCCAAAGGAACCTCTGCCTATATTGCGACCAGCCGGGCCACTTCATCTCCAGATGTCCAGGGAAAGGGGGGGCTCATCAGTAGAGGGGAGAGTACTGGTTAGCCGTGCAGTGGAACCTTCTCCCATCAAACAACCCCTATGCCACGCCACCATGCTATTGGACAGTGGTGCCCACACCCTTGCCATCTTCGTTGACTCGGGTCAACTCCCCAGCCGTCTCTCAGTCCCAGTCCTGCTCCTGATCTGTCAGGGGTGCTGGTGGAGTATCGGGACTTATGAGAGGTTTTCAGCAAGACCAAGACCACCTCTCTTCCTCTTCACCGCCCCTATGACTGCGCCATTGACCTGCTGCCAGGCAAGGCTCCACCCAGAGGTCATCTGTACTACCTGTCTGCACCCAAGAGAGAAGCCATGGAGGCCTACATCAATGAATCTCTTGCTGCTGGTATCATCCACCCCTCTTCCTCTCCTGCTGGGGTTTCTTCTTTGTGGAAAAGACCTTGAGGCCTTTTATCAACTACGGGGGCCTCAACTCCATCATAGTCAAGAACCTGTGCCCTCTTCCACTCATCTCGTCTGCCTTTTAGCTTTTCCAAGACGCCGCCATCTTCACCAAGCTAGATGTCCACAACGCCTGCCACCTGGTCCGGATCCGAGATGATGACAAGTGAAAGACCACCTTCAGCACCACCACGGGTCACTATGAGTATCTAGTGATGCGTTTGGACTCACCAACGCCCTGGCAGTCTTCTAGGCTCTGGTCAACAACGTTCTCTGGGACATGTTAAACAAGTATGTCTTTGTCTACTTCAATGACATCTTGATCTTCTCCAAGTCCAAGGAAGAACACGTCCATCGTGTCCAGACTGTCCTTCAGTGCCTGCTGGCCAACTTGCTCTTCATCAAAGCTGAGAAGTGGGAGTTCTACTATACATCCGTCTCCTTCCTGGGGTGCATCGTTGACCAAGGCAGTATTTGAATGGACTCCACCAAAGTGGCAGCTGTCACGTCCTGGCCCATCCCCGACTCCTGCAATTCTCTGTGAAGGAGGACTCTTCTCCAGATCCTGACACTATCCTCCCTGCTTCCCACCTAGTCGCCACCCTCACCTGGGAGGTTGAGGAGAGAGTCAAGGCCGCCCTGGAGGACCGGCCTGCCTCGTCGATCATCTGTTTGTTCCCTGAGATCTGTCATCCTGCAATGGGCTCACGGCTCTCCACTCACCTGCCACCCTGGTACCCAGCGGACCAAGGATGTCCTACAACAGAGGTTCTGGTGGGCCAGCATGGACATGGACATCCAGGAATTTGTCAATGCCTGACCAGTCTGCAACCAGCACAAGCCATCCCGCCAGGCTCCAGCCAGTCTCCTCCAACATCTGCCCGTGCCTCATCGTCCCTGGTCCCACATCTCCCTGGACTTTGTCACCAGTCTGCCACTTTCTAATGGACTCACCACCATTCTGACGGTGGTGGATCAGTTTAGCAAGATGGCCCACTTTGTTCCCCTGTCCAAACTCCCCTCAGCCAAGGAGACCGCAGAGCTGTTGCTGCAGCACAACACCCTCAACAGCTGATCTACTGGGTTGTCTCCATTCCAGTGCACCTATGGTTTCCAGCCACCCTTCTTCCCGGCCCTGGAAAAAGAAGTTTCCTGCCCTGTCAGTCCAAGCCTACATCAACCACTGCCACCACACCTGGACACAAGCCTGAGCAGCCCTCCTCCACTCTGCCCTCTTAGTAAACACTCTTAGTGTTTGCTATGCTAACTGTACCTGGTCCCAAACATGCAAACATTTGCAGGACAAGGATAAATATAGTTTAAAATTTAACTCAGTATCATGTTATTAGAAAAAATCAGTCACTGAATTTTCCTACATGCAGCAAAACATTCAGGTTTATTTCAATAACTTATTTTCTGTCTCCTCATGTCACTGGTATCATATTGTATTGAGTACAATGCACAATGTATAGAAGAACATTATCTTGTAGGGGTTTGTCATTTAATACTGTAAATTCATACACAGGAGTCCTGAACTGAAGCAGGTATTCATGCACCTGTCCTAACAGCTGGTATATGTATGTGATTAACTGTGATCCACCATGTCTGAACTAAAGCGTTTGTCTTTTACTGTAATTCAAAGGTATCCACACTGACAACTCAATGACTGGTGCCTAGAGAAAGAGGGACTCATGTATGGACAAAGGAAACCTGCATGGACATCCTTAGTTTTGAAATGGGCTGTGATGATGACGATAATAATGATGCCAGAAAACCACTTCCAGTTCATCTTCCTCTGATGAGAGGACAGACAAGCTGTTAATTTTCTCCTGATCTGTTGATCTGAAAAATGTCATTTTGATGTCAGAATGTTCTGAAGACATGTGGCTTCTGAAAACTGGGTCCAATATTTGTTTCAGTGACTATGGAGCGAAAGAGACAGTGATAATCTGTGATCTCGTTCACTTCGCCCATTTAAATGAATACACTCAGACCTGCTTCCAGTCTCCTAAAGGGGCGGGGAGGTGGAGAAACCCACATGACACAGATAGAGGAAATAAACATAAATTAAGTGTCTCGGTGTCTCTACTGTCTCTGGCGCAGCCAGGAGCGTGTTGCTGTCAGGTTGCTGATGCAGGTGGGTGTACTTAGTGTCCTCGGGGACAAAGGTCAGATCCTCCCCTCACTCATCCCCAGTTCCACCCTCTCATCCAAATATGGTTTCTTCTGGCTCCAAAAAACCAAGATGGCAACTTCCATTAAGCAAAACTCGAGGCTTCACAACGGCCACTAACAAACCAATGGGTGACATCACGGTAGTTTGCCACTTGTCTTGAACTAGCTCGCTAACTATCCTAGCCCTTTAATGTCATTTACAAGAAAAAAGCAATGGAAAATTTTTTTCTTTGCATTTTTTATTTACTTGGGTCTATAGCCACGTTTTCACCAAAAAGTTCCTGGAACTAATAATTAAATAATTGTGGTCTGTGTACAGATAAGAGCAGATATGGAGGAGGCAAAGAGGCCCAGGACAGTTACTGTGAATTAAGTGAACTTACTATCTTGCATACATATCTACTGTCAAAATATTACCAACTGTCTACATAATGAACCCTCAAAATAATACTTAAATGTGTTCATTCAGTAAACTGTTGACCTGACTGAGGACAAGGGGATCCTGGAGGTCAGTAAGGAACTACCAGAGCATGGGACATAAAATAACATAAATCTTCTGAACTACAACCCTTTAATAAAAAATTTACTGTAAAAGTTATTTTGACATTCGTCTATGATATGCTTTGCAGATTCCAAGATATTGTCTGGAAGACATACTGCTTGAGGTGGACCTCCAGGATGGTGATCAGACACAGCTGACCTTGGCCCTGGTGTGCTCCTCCTCCTTCAGAGACATCGTCGCTTATCATAGCTTCAGGAAAACATGTCACTTTTTGTGGCTTGACAGTAAGTAAAGAAATTATGCTTTTGATAGTTGTAGACTTGCAACGTTTCAGCATATTTTTCGCATGATGCGTAGTGTTCAATTTGATAATCCCAAAATGTTGTTATACAGGTGTCATTGATTGGAGCAGGTTCTCCAACAAGTAGACGCAGGACTTCCAGAGAATGTAATCTGTGCTGAACTGCTCACGGTGCTACTGTTTATACAAGAGCTGCATGCTGGGTATTTATACTGTGCTTTGAAAATGGATGGCTGTAACTAGTAACTTGTTGCTAACAGAAAAGACTGTGTCTGAAACAAAAAAGAAACATAAACACCGGATGATAGCAGATCAAGAGTATGCTTTTGTTTTGTTTTTGCTACACCCACAGGTGTGTTGGAAGAGGAAGGCAGGGGGGAGCTGCAGGGGATCTCTTCTGAAGATCCCTACCCTGGATTCTGCAGCAATTTCTGCCAAAGTCTTGGGATCTGCAACACCTAAAGAGGTGTGCCTGACTTTGATGATTTTGTTGTAAATAACCAATAAAGTTTTTGCCCTCTTTCATGTGAGTAGCCATAGCCTGTGTGTGTGTGTGTGTGTGTGTGTGTGTGTGTGTGTGTGTGTGTGTGTGTGTGTGTGGTTGTACACTGGCACATATACACAAGACAAGCCGCAGTGCCAGGCAGGCATCCCCAGAGCCTGCCTGGCACAAATATTAGAACTGAGAGTAATAATAGTAACTATTTGTACAACATACTGTAACAACAGTGCATGGGAATAGTTCGAGCATGATTCAATACTACGTTTAAAACAACTTGCTGGAATACAATACAAAATACAATAAATTAATGAATACATAGTGGATTTTAAGTATGTATGATTTTAAGTATTTTATTCAGTAGTACTAACAAGACATAGCGGACCAGACGTGAGCTTTTATTTTGAATATTAGAAGCTCGGGGCATGAGGCGAGTGGGCGTGAGACTAGACGTTCCAGGCTGCCTCCATACACTATTGATACCAATAATATCCCTACTTTTAGTTATTTTTTAAATTTTGGGTTGAAGCGGGGTGATTTGGTGGGGCAGTTGGAGCATTTGGTGGGACATTGTCCCCCGTGCCCATGCCTAGAGCCGGGTACTCAAATATTGGTTGGGACAATTCCTTCCTCCCAAAATATTGGTAATTGTGTAATTACATTGTGTTTTATTAAATCCTCACATATTAGAAATTAAGATTAACTCTGAAGAAATACAACAATTGTCAATTTGACATCCACAGAGTCAACAGGACTAAATTTCAAAATCACTGAAATCTTTCCTGTGGGTTAAATACTGTGCTGGAAATAGTGGCCATCTTGAAATTTCAGGTGGCTGATGGGATTTTCAAATGAATAGCCCCAGAGGAATAAACATCAATTTTGGTGCTTGTACCCACATTTGAAAGGTTATTACAGTTACCTGTTGCACTCCATCAGAATATCTCTGCTGAAAATAGTACCACAAGTTTCTATTAATGCTTTCCATTACAGTTTGTATTTGTGGAGTGTCAGTGAAGGAGTGGATCTGTGTAATCTCAAACTGTTGCTGACAGAGGGGAGAGGGGAAGTAGTGAGGGGGCGGGGCCTTTTATCTGTCTGTGCTCAGGGGGCCATTCCCTCATAATCTGTCCCAGGGTGTAGGTGTTACTTTCTTTGACAGTTTAGTAAATTAATTACGAATGGGGATTTTTTTTTTTTTTTAATAAACCTTTGTTCTCCGCGGGACATCTTTTATCACCTCTGCTTCTCTCTTTTGTTTTTATTCTCGTTTCTTCCTTTTAGCTCCCTCGCTCAAAGGCTTTTTCTTGTCCGTTTTGCCGCCTACTACACGCGCACGAGCACGCACCCACTCTGCTGACGTGAACTCTGAAGGCGCTGCGCGGGAGGTCAGCAGCAGAGCGGGAGGTCAGCAGCTAAATGGATAAGAAAAAGCCTTTGAGCGACGGAGCTAAAAGAAAGAAAAAAGAAGAAAAGCAAGAGAGAGAAGCAGCGGTGATAAAAGATGTCCCGCGTATAACAAACTTCTACAAAAAATCTAAACTGATGAATGTAGAAGACATAGCTCCGGAAGATCCCGGTGCTAGCACCAGCAGTGGAGCACCGGACCCCGTGCCACTGCCCGTGTATCGGCCAACATCAGCGAGGCGGTCCCGGAGCAGCTGGAAGACTGCTAACCATTCCCTCGCCGTAGTACCAGCACCACGGTGACGGGAGCAGGTGAGCCGCCCGAGGACCCCGCTTTATTTTTTGTTCTAAAAACGTTCTGTGAATGTTACATGTAATGTTCTAATAATGTTTTCAGCGGGAAGTTTTTTTTTTGTTCCTACAACGTTCTAGGATAACGTTCTCTAAAAACATCCTAAAAATGTTTGGTGACAACCTTCTTAGAATGTTGAGTGATGATATTGCTTGAACATTATGCCTCAACATTCTTAAAACGTTTTCAATGGAAAGTTTCTTTAATATTCTCAGAATATTATTTTAGAGTAGGATAGCATGCTTAAAAAACGTTATACAAATATTTTCTGGTAACATGTCATTAAAACATTTTAATATTATTAATAATAATAATGTTATGACACATTCCTGTTACTCTTCCACACAAAATTCCTGGGTAACTGGACTGACCACTGTGGCCACTAGTATGATTATTATTATTTACTAAACTATTGGAATTGACTAACACATGTAAAAGGTTGATAATTCATAAGTATTCAAAAGTCTTTTAACAGATTTACTTTTTTTTATTAATTCATTTATTCTGCGTGAAAACATTAAACACTTAAATTGTACCAAACATTGTACAGTCAACCATAAACAAACATTTTTAGGGTACAAATTAAACCTTGAACTTATTTATAATGGTGTATATTTTTTTTTACAACACATTTAGTCAGAGTCTGCTGACTCTGCTGACTCTGACAACAGTGAAGAGCTTCGGCTCCCCTCAGGTGCTGCTGCGTTCATGTGAAGCATCGATTGACTTTCCCCAGTCACAGATGTTCTGTCTGTATTATCCACCTGCATTATGACAAAAATATTTATTAAAATCTGAATAATTTCTGATTCAGCAGAAGTCTTTTTTTTTTTAAAGTTGCAACCAGCAGCTAGTGCCACTATGCATAAATAGTGGATGCTGTCGCCTTTCATGTATGCTGCAACCTCACACAAACCTACAATAGCAACTGTGGTTTTTATAACAGGATAGCGTTATAAAACAAAATTTTCCACGACAGATGTCAATTTTTCCGACAAAGGACTATTTTCTTTGGTTTTGACAACAGAAAAACTTCATTTGAAAACATTTATTATCATCTAAAGTCACCAAAATGCGATTTATACCTTGTTACTTCACATCTAAGTGCGCTGCACTGCTCACATTCTTCTTCGTTGTGTATGAATATTCTTAAATATAATTTTTTTGGGGGGGGGCTTTTACGCCTTTATTTGATAGCACACAGTGGAGAGACAGGAAATGGGGAGGCAGAGAGAGGGGGAATGACATGCAGTAAGGGCCGTCCGATGCGGGACTCGAGCCAGGGCCGACTGCAGCGAGGACTGTAGCCTCTACACATGGGGCGCCTGCTTAGACCCCTACGCCACACGACACCCCTTCTCAAATATAATTTAATGGAACTAGAATTCATACAATACTAGCCCAAATGTAAGCCGGCTGACAATAAGCCATCCCGCTGTGCATAATAACTCACACATGCCACCTCTACGCAAAACATGCAATATCTGCTCACAGCTTATCACAAATTACATGTCTGTTTTTTTTTTTTTTTCCTAAAAGGAAAACGTGATGGCGTCAGATTTAACATCTTTTTTGAACAAATGCTTAACACTGACCTGAGTCCCTCTGTGGGGAGCATATTTCAGTGTGTCTGCTACACACATTTCAATCGTCTTCTGGAGCACGTTGGGGTGGTTCTTGCGACAGGCCTCTAAAGAAAAAGAAAGACAAAGAGATGTGTACCAAGGCACATGAAAATAGGGCTTTATATGTTTTGGCGTGTGCACTTTTGTCTTTTCATGTGAGGGATCTGAGAAAGTGTCAAACAGTTCGAATAATTATCTATAAATAGGCACTATTCTCACTGATGTCAGTCAGTCATATAGAGCCATCAAATTACAAATATTAACAGTGAAAAGGTCTTTGTTGGGTCTCAAAAGATTGCAGTGAGATCTGTAGAAACATTAAAAAAACAAACTCACGAACTATGACTGGATATATAGCCAGGTCCTGGAATTTGTTTTTCCCCTTGCGACCCTTCAAACTGTATTTGGCCCAAAGGACATTGGTTCCAATGGTGCGCATCATTCTTCTCACTGAGTCACCAGGTGTAGCACCTCCCAGGAGAGACAGATAATCAACCTGAAAAGGGAAACAATGCAAAAAATTATCTTATAGGATAAGGCTCATATTACCTATAGTGATTTTCTGTTCCCTCAGTGTTCCTTTTGTTAGGTCTGTTTGTTAGAGCGACTGTGTTTCTGCTCCAAGCTCTGAGCTCCGGTGTTAAATACAGTGAACTTTTGGATTATCATTTGGATTAGGCTATTGGTTTATTAAAGTAATTATTCATTGAAAAGCAGAGTGGTGCAGGACAACTTAATAAGTACTTAAATATTAGATCCACATACATTTTTGAATGTGACTGTCACTGTATTCACTATGAAGGGGCTGTTTTGCACAGGCACACACACACAAACTAATACAGCAACATCCTATTTTCACATACCACTTTCTTTCTGTGAGCTGTGTCCTTTAGCTTTTCAGAAGCCTCTTCAAGTTCTGCTGGAGTCTTGAGTGGCCTGGTGAGCTCTTCAATCTCATGATCATCAGACCTCATGCCTTTGGTTAAAATGGACTGAATGGTCTCCAGAGATTGTTCGATCTTATCCAGCCTCATAAAAATGGCCCTCACATATGCTGGTGTGCAGGAATCATCTAAAATACAACAATACATTTGAGCAATTGTCCTATGGCCCTTTTTGACTACAAGAACTTAGCAAGGCATACTGTGTTGAGAAACATTGTGTGAAGCATTGTGGTCTGTCATGTGCTATCATAAGAGGGCTACAACACAACACTGCCCCTAAATCCTGCCAGGGCCAAACAACAAACTGAAAAAAAAAATGGCAAAATGGAAACTGAATATTTGAAAAACAAAGAGGTGCAGGTACTAATTGTTTGAATTTGGTAATCGTTTTATAGTCTTCCTGTCTCAGGGCTTTTGATCCCCTATCTTTCTTCAGTGTTGTGGAAGGTTGTCGGTTGGATTTCAGGCTGCTGCCAGCAGGAAACAGCATGAAATTCAACAAACAGCCGAACTGAGTGAAGTCAAGAATCCAACTTACTTTGAGTGCTTGGAGTGCTGGTGATGGAGGGCCCTACATTTGTGCAAAATAAACAAGTTAAAATTGTGTACAATTAGATCATGGCACCATATGCTAGTTGCTTAGTGACTACAGGCATACTTGGCCACTGCTCTGTAACACAGCCCTGGTTGGGTTTACATCCAAATGTGTGGTTCTTGTGGCCAAAGCTTACAAAAAAAAAAAAATGTTACAGGTGTAATCAGTGTTATAAGGATTTTGAACTACAAGCATATTAGATGGCATCTTCCCAAATCTTTTCCTGCTAGGACCCACATATAGAGGTACTATTTGTCTTATATAAAACAATATTTTGTGTGGTTAAATTAAGTTTTTTTAAAAAGTAATTAAGCTTTCAGTGCACTTATATGATCCATTGAGGTGAATTCTATATTCATCTATTCGATATTGCTCTAGATGTAGTTGTAAAACATTGTCTTACATTCAATATGAGTGCCCTTTCTTGGCAAAGAGCTCACCATCAGGTCCTTTACAGGCTACAAAACTATAATCAATATATGATTCATCATCATACTTTCTGTGTGGTGCCTATTTTGTTTTCTGAATATGATCCTTGTTGTTTTAAGACAGCACATAAGCTGGTCTAAGTTTAAAAATGCTGTTGACAGGTAGGTATCTGAGTAACAGGAACTTTTTGGAGGATCTAGCTGGGCTGGTCAAACATTGATCAAGTGTTGACTTGACAACAGCCAGCAGCAAACAGACTGCAAAAATAAATGTGCAAACTGCAAGTCGAACAGAGGTGCCTGCCCTTGTATAAATCATAAACTAGCTACCTTCAATACCTCGTGTGCACTGTTTAGTTAACTCTTGGTGGCCCAGCTCCTTTTAAGGAATACGGCAGTGCGTAAAATGTGGTGTAGCAGGTGAGTGACTGGTTGAGTAAAAGAGCGAGTGGCAGAAAAGTGATGGTGAATGCAAGCAGAGCAGAGGAAAAGGTTAGCAGTAAATTTTCAGTCTGGCAAAATGTACAGTACAGACTACAGTGTGTCATTTAATAAATGCTGCAGCTTGTCAAGACCAAGAAAAGTCACATCTGTTGTTTCCCCAACTGCTGGAAAAGTGAAGGGGGTTAGCCCCAAAGTTAGCAACAATGGGTGAGCCTAACCTGAAGACGCTAAACAGATAAATAGAGAACGGAGAAATGTGTAGTTGCTGAGTCTCCCCCAACCTCTTACTCACTACTGTGTGGGGGGCAATGTTACTAATGTGTTGAAATTGAGACTTACATGTGTTATTCTGGTATTCTCTGGCTGAAAATAAATCCATAGATGGGGTGACTACAAAACAAAATGTCACAGTAAGTCAGAAAGTCAAAGCAGTTCCCTGAAGGAGCGCTTACATTTGTGCAACAAGTACTTACACTTGTTGCACAAATACTAGTGTACTTGGTGCTGCCATTAAATCAACAAAACAACAAACACATCAACAACTAGAAAATGCGCTCAGTAGAGCTTTGTGGTTACTCAGTACCATTTACTTATTAGATATGCACTAATACCGATAGTGATATTGGTCCAATACTGACTCAAATAGCTGGATCAGGTATCAGTGATAATGAGCGGATCTAGTACTGGATACCATTATTTTAATAAATAACAATTCAGTAAATTTATATCTAGGTATTTATTTGTTACGTTTTATTTTACAAAGTTAGGAAATAAATGTTTAAGTCAAGCCTAATTTTGCCTTACACATAAAAGAATGATCCCACTCTCTTCCACACAGGGAGGCTTACAGCTTATTAATTAAACACTGGTATTGGATCGGTACTCTGTATCGGCTTATACCCAAAGAACTGGAAAAAGTCAGTGCATCCCTATTACTTACAGGAAGGTATTGTTGGCATCTGTGGTGCTGAGAGGCTCAGATCCTGGGTGACAGATTTCTTCTTCACTCTCTTGACTATGGGCTCATCTATATCTGTATCTAATGGAGAGATATTCATACATATCTGTCAGGTAAGCATATATAGTAGCATTACATATTCTCTTGAAAAATGCAAAAAACAAAACAAAAAATGAAAAAGACACGTCCATCAAGTAATCTTTTACCTGACTCGAGGTACCGAACAGGAGCAACAATCTTCCTGACAGTTTGCACTTCCTGGTCACTCTCCAAATTTGAGGTCATTGTTGCTTGACTAACCTTGTTTCTGGCCTTGTTGTGGGTGTCTACAAAATATGAGTAGAGATTAGAACCGGGAGGCAGACAATATATGTGTAAAAGTTGTTACGTGTGTGTGTGTGTGTGTGTGTGTGTGTGTGTGTATATGTATATATATATATATATATATATATATATATATATATATATATATAGGTTTCACCCTCTAGGCAAAACCAATTTTTTCAAAAAAATTTCATGGCAATCCACCAAATAGATTTTGAGATAGCTTCTGGACTGAAGTGCTGACCAACCAAACCAACTGACTGCCACAGTGAGACCCACTTCCCAGCAGGACAAAAAAAAAAAAAGTGTAGTAATTTCATATATGTTTAGTCTGCAGAATACTGCTTAAAGATGAGTAAAGTACCCTGTGCAGTAATTAAACATTTTTGTTGTCAAATAAAGCAGGTGGCACACCTGGCAAATTCATGGAGTTTGTCTGATTTTTTTTCACTGAGATCACTGAGTTTGAGGAGAATGAACAAAGTTTGCTTTCCTCAAAGTCACTGCTATGATTTCAGTGGAAGTATGAGGGCGTTTTTAGAAGGTGTTCGTTGGCTTAGTTCTGAAGATGAAACGGTACAATACAATACCTGTGTATGTTAAAACAGAAACTTTCCATTTGGCCCAACGTGTTTTGTCTGGTATCTCTCTCCTTTTAACTTTGGCAGAGACATTCTTCTGTGGCCAGTAACAAAAAACAGCCTGCAGAAAATAGAAAATATAAAAACAATACATATCTTTGTACAGTAAACAATTTATCAGAGGTGTGACCGAGTCCACTTAGCCCCAAGTCCCAAGTCCATTACATTATATGTTGCATACCTAAGTTAGGAAATACCTGGTTAATTTTCTCAATCCAGTTAGTTGGCACAGCATCCACTGTGTTGGTGTCCAGGAATTTCACAACCGCAAATTGATTGTCAGCGCTCTGGAAGAAGAAAAATGAAATGATGTCACATTATAGTCTTCCTTCCATTGAAACTACTTATATTTATATATACTCCCATATACTTACAGCTTGGACGTGTGGGATCTGATAGTGATTTATTTCCACACATTGGAAAACAGGAGCAAAAAGTATATTTGAGGAAATAAGGCATTACATGGAAATCTGGGGTGGCTTTCAACAACAACAAAAAAGGTTCTAAGCCACTCAGCCAAATGTGTCCTCTGAAACCACACTCCCTACTAATATTAAACAGAAAGCAATTGCTCAAAAAAATTTGAATAATGATACATAAACAGTAATATTAATACTATGTAACTATGTATTTACAGTTATATGAAGTCAGTGAACTCCTTAGAATGAATGGAGCAAGGTAACTACAATCCTCAAACCATTGTCTGCCTCAGTCATAAATGCCCTCCTGCCCAAATGTCTCTCAGATAGTGTTTTCATGCGAGTGTGACTGTCTTTGGCTGTGTAGACACCAATCAATCTCGAGTCACAAGGCTGCATGAAGTATGGCTCAAGTCGATCATAGACACGACAGAGCAACATCTTTTCCCCATGCTCTGTCCCACCACAGACTGCAACAACCTCACAGCACTCTAGTTCACTTAGAGTGAAGACATTGTTGGGTTTTTTCATTTCTACACTCTTTTTTAGTACAGGTTGCATCTTTCTCACTTTGTCTGCTTCCCCAAGCCGCCTCACAATCTGTGAGAGAGGATTTCGCCCAGAACGAACCAATCTTTTCAGCTGATGCAAGTAATTCTCAAAAGGGAAAGCACTGCACTCATCAAGACTGCCATAAAATTTTGCATCTGATGCAAGGTGTACCAAACTGTGGACATTGTAGACAAGGAACTCATCCCCATACAAATGCCTTCCCTGTGCAATGAAGTACACCAACAACTCCTTTGCATTGTGATTGTACTGTTTTGCCAGTCTTGGACACACAAGAATGGATAATGCCACACTAAAAACCAGGAAGTGCTCATAGAGTTGTTCTGCAATAATGCCTTTAAGCACAATTTTTCCTGTGTAGAGGGCAAACTGTCTCAGTTCTGTGGCTTTCCATCTGTCGATATGTTCCAAGCCTCTTGGTTTCCTTGCAAACACATTTGGAATGCATGTTCTAAGCTTCAGAAGCTGAAAGCTGACCTGCTTAACATGCCCAGATGACAATCTGACTCCCCGTGGTCCCCTCAGCCACAAAAGGATCATTTTGCGCATGACCCCAAGACAACACTGGTGCATATAATCTGCAGGGAATTGCTCTATCATGTTTATCGGGAGCTGGCAAAATGGCGACACAACTGAATGCAGGTGATGCTCCTCCTGAGACTGATCTCGGAATGTTTTATCAGTTCTCAATGTTACATCAGTGATTTCAGGATAGATCCCCCGATGGCCATCCCACAGTCCTTTTTGTGTACATTTGTCACACCCATAATAGCCTGAACATAGCTTTACGGACTTCACAAGAGCCTTGGCTGGGGCATCACAAGTAACACAACGCAGCTTCACCCTAATCAAACCACTGTCTGTCTCTAGTCCATTTTCCATAATACTGCGAAGGTCACCTACAACATCATCAAGAAAGTCAAGATTACTTGGCTTTGACAAACCAAAGCAGAGAGCCAATGGGAAAACTGAGGGAGGAGATAAATTCAATTGGCACAATACCGGCCACAGAGTCTGGCTGCTGCTTTTGAAAAGTGGCAAGCCATCGATGTTGAGAGAAATGTCAATGAAATCTAATCCATAAATGTCCTGTTGAGGATACATTTTCAAATACTTCAGGAGCTGATCTTTGCAGCCAAGGTAGATATACTGCATTCCTGATTTCAACTCAAACTCTACACTTTTGCAGGTGCCAAGCAGTGTTTTTGCTGTCCCTGGCAGCTCTGAGTGTCCATTTTCTATCAAAATCTTTAACAAAGAATCAACTGCATTGTGTTTTATTTGAAAGTCATTTGCCCACTGTGCAATGGAATGTCTGAGTGTGGGGTTAGTTTCCAAATCGCTACTATTGCTCTAATCTTTTTGCCCTTTTCCAACGGGCTGAGTATTTTTTATCTGACATGACAACTTTCCAAAATCCTGAACACACCCCATAAAAACAAACAAAAAAAAATAATGATAATAAAAAAAAAAATGATGAAAAATCAGAGGACAGAGGAGAAAGGAAAAAATGTTATCCAAAAGGACATACCGAGCCCGATGTGAAATCCATGCTGTTTACACTGTAAGGAGAGAAGAACACAAACAATGCAAATATGAGTAACATTCATGTTAAATTAAATATCAGTAAATCATAATAATAATCATAATAGTCATAATAATAATGGGCAAAACTACACCACACAACATCCCTGAAAAAGGGCATTTTATAGTGGTCACAAGAAGAAGATGGAGTATATGATCTACTTTGTCAAATAGATTTTTACTTTGTCAAGTAGATTTTAATCCCTGGGGAACACCGATTTCTCTGCCATGTATACGCATAACCAGTTTACAGTTTACACAGTAAACAGTAACAGTTTACATTCAGACACATTCACGCCGTAAGGAAGAACTCCGCTCCGTCTGTCTCTCACTGCAAAACGGAATGCGGCGCAATAATCGTTTTATCTCAATAATCTTACTTTCATAGTCCTTGGAAGCCAAAATCGTAATAAATTCGATTAATGGCCCAGCCCTACAATCTCTGAAAATTACCGTTTTTAATAGCTTTTCAAGTCTTCAATTTGAAAAATTATTTTTGTAAGACCCGTAAAACCCCCCTAGCTAGTAAGTAAAACACATCACCCTGAACTAATCCTTTTCGCCCGCTCTCTACGCTTACTAAAAATTAATATCCCTCAGTCGCTATCACCGCTGTATAAGAGAACCGCTAAGATAAGCATTTCCCAGGCTAATTTACAGTTCACATCAATGAACTGATAATGCTAATAACGGCTGAAGGACATGCTACTTTAGCTAACATTAGTTCTAACGTTAAACGAAACAAGAACGACGGGCCTATAATAACAAATTAAAATAATAACTGCTAATAAATATTTAATATATATTATATATATATATATATTTATATATATTTCTGAATATTTACTTATATACATTTAAAATGTGGTGAGTTATATCATTATCTTACCGTTACGTAGCACTGTCAGAGTTGTAGCCCGTTAGTGGTCCGACAGTTTTTTTTTCTTGAGACCGCGAAAACATGACCCGCCCTACTATGCCTCTGATTGGTCCATGAAAGAAATGAAAAAACATTCGATTGTGTCCTTTTGATTGACATATCGGCGGAACCAATGACAACTTGAAACTGTGCTCCACCTCAACATCCTCAAAACATCTTTAAAATGTTGCAAGGAAAACATTCTACTTTTGTTAACTTATCACATTGTAGGAACGTTTTATAAAAAATGTTCTGTCATCTCAGGCCTCAATAACATCCTGAAAACATTTTTAGAATGTTGCTTTGGGAATGTTCTTTCTTTGTTATCATGTAACATTGTGGGAATGTCTTATAAAAGAACATTCTATAATCTGTTACCTCAACAACATCCTCTGAATATTGCAGTTAAAACGTTATGTGTTAGTTAACATTTAACCTTATAGAAACGTTACTTGAAATGATAAACATCCTTAAAACGTTCTTTGAACATTACATTAAAACATTTTCTTTAAAACATTATTAGAACTTGTAGGTAACGTTAGCCAATGTTGTGGGAACGTTTCCTTAACTGAAAGCCTTCGTGGGGATATTATAGCGAAAGGGGCTTCGGAAGAAGGAGGGAACCGTGGATGCTTCTCGTGCAAAACAAAGCGAAGCAGAAGGCCAGTATTGGAAACAAGTGTTAGTGTGGCTGTTAGGATGGCATTCTTGTAAACTACCTGGTGGTTATTATGTAGATGCTGTTGGTTGTGTTGTGTTTATTTGATCTGCTGTTTGTGTCAGCCTTTTGTCCTTTGTCAAGGCTGTGTGTGTGTGTGTGTGTGTGTGTGTGTGTGTGTGTGTGTGTGTGTGTGTGTCTGAGAGAGATAGTAGTAGGCCCTACTACTTGGCCTATTGAACTGTACGGCAATCAGTGTCACAATGTTCATAAACAAGCCTTTGACATATGGTTTGTGATTATGGTCTGGTGGATTTGACATGGCACTTGACTAGACATGCAAAATTATGAATAGGTCTAATTAAGGTGGAGTTTAATGGCATTCGTGGTTTGCATTGGGTGGGGGTGGTGTTCTGACACCTGGTGCCCAGGGGCCCCTGGGGTGCTAATCCAGCCCTGGGTCTTACATTTAGGAGAAAGTCCAGGCAGTCATTATCCTGCCACAAGAGGGCGCCAACCGGTCAGTTGCAACATCTGAATTCTTACATTCAAAAAATATGGGTCATTATCATACAGATGTAAGATTAATATATAAAAGTTTGGTTGTTCTTGTCCAAACAGTCTCTCGGTAACAGAGAAATGCAAAAAGTGTTGCAACCATCCTCATTCTCGTCTGCTTTTGTGCATTCAGGTACTAATATACTGTAATATCTTAATGTGTGAAACAGTCTGTATCCAAACTGAACGCTACTGAACCTGCTCTACTGCTCTGAAAGCTTTACTGTGAGCAGGTTTCCGGCTCTAATTCTGATTACTCATCGGGATAAAACTGTAGTCTGATTGAAACACTGGTTGTCAATAAAGTTTCCAAGACTGTAGACGTTATCGTGTTGTGCGCATGCTCGCTGGCTGAGTACTGCAGAGAGGAGTCCCGCAGCTGTCAAGAGCGTTCAGGAATGTGTGTGTCGCTGTGTAAACCACTGTGAACACAGAGCTGTGGTCTTGTCTCTGACCGCTGGGTTGTTAGGAAACATCATGTTTCCGTCCTGACTGAAATGACTCCACAACTCTTGAGCTAATGGCTCCGTAGCACTGAAGGACGCAGTGTAACCCGCCGAGGACAGAAGTTACTCGGGTCGCCATGGCGTCTCTAACCGTCACCTCGGCGGCTCGGAGCATCGAGAAGCATCGGAAGTCCTTCTCGCTGCTCTTCTACCGCGCTGTGAGGGACCTGAAGCCGGTGTGGATGCTGGAGGACATGCGGACGATGGAGACGTTTTACCAGGAGGAGGACGCCAGTCAGAGGATTTACAGCCCGTCAGAGGCGTTGCTCTACGCTATAGTTCACGATCACCAGGCATACGCCCAGTACTTGCTCAGCCGGTACACTGACGAAGCGCTAGCCAAGCCCGGGGAGCGTTTCTGCTGCTGCCCGTCCTCCGCCCCACACCTGGCTATGGCTGTCCGCTACGACAGGCGTTGCATCCTCAGCCTCATCTTACAAGAGACTCATCGGATATCCAGCACACCCTCCTACACGGACCGAGCCGAGTGTTTTCACAACGAGGACGGCAGAACCCCTTTACATCTGGCCTGTGAGCTCCTGCGGCCCGAGGCGGTCATCATGCTACTGGGGAACGGGGCGTCCCCGCACGCCCAGGACCACAGCGGCTTGACCCCGCTGGATGTCATTCTGGAGAAACTCAGGGACTCTGCGGAGGTGAGCGGCGGGGAGAGGAGGCAGTGCCTGGACAACCTGCTCATGTTCATGCCAAAGGTTCACTTTAAAATGAAAGGCGCTCTGGACAGAGAGCCGGAGCGCTGGGCCAAGGTGCTGGGCGAGGAGACCTACAAGTACCTGGCGGGACGGAGCCCGGCGCCGCTGGTCCTCACCGCTATGCAGACTATCCTGAAGCAGCTGAGCCCAGCGACCTTCCCGGACAGCCTGCACGAGCTGCCCATCCCCTCCTCCCTCAAACCGCCATGTCTGCTGCTGAGCCAGCGGGACAGGCAGAGAGTGGTGTAGCATCGGTGTGACATGATGCATGTTCTGTTTTAGCATGGTGTGTGTGTGTGTGTGTGTGTGTGTGTGTGTGTGTGTGTGTGTGTGTGTGTGTGTGTGTGTGTGTGTGTGTGTTCAAAGAGCCTGTCTGGCTATAAAGCGGTAACACTTGGTGATAGGGTTGCGCAGATACACACTAACAGTCAGGGAACAAATGAATGGCTCGTATCTACTGATGAGACTTTAATCTTACTGTCAGGCTGATGTGATCAGCTGGAGCTGGAGGCTGACCAGACTGCAGAGGCAGTTTTCAGGACAAGCAAGCAGCGGGCAGAGCAGAGGAGGGAATCAACAGCCATACTCCATAACTTTCTATACTAATTCTAATTCAGGCATTAACAATTTGTCTAACCTCATTATAAATTGTTACCTACTAATACTGCTACTGCTGTTGAAGCCACTGTATCATATCAGACTGAAGGCAGTCTAAGTCAAGTGTGTTACTGTTGTTGTTTTGTTATTTAATTTACCTGGGTTGTATTTAAGAGTCATGTTAAAGAAAGTATTCTTCAGGTAACTTAAAAACTCTTTGGATGACTGATTATTTTTAAATAAATAGTAATCCAAGTGACAATCTCACTTTGTCTTTCTTGACTCCATGAATTATTATTAAATCCTTTATTTAAACAGATCATCTCATTGAGATCTGGATCACTTTTTTCAAGAGACACCTGTGTTCAAAAATAAATATATACAATTTATACACAGCCAGCAGGGCTGCACAATATCCAAAAAAAATCATATGATGACAATGATTTTGGCAGATATTGTAATTTAAGTTGGAATGGTCGTTTTTGCATTTTCATTTTCACAGAAAAAAAAATCTAAAAATGAAAAATTGGTGTTGCACTAAACAAAAATATTAAGGTCTGGATAATCTGATTTATAAGCTGGGCGTCTCTGTAGCACCACAACACTAATGCACACCAATGTTGGGACACATTTTACCTCTGTCAAAACAGTCGCATCTCCTGCTATTTGGATGTTGAACCTGGCCATATTGAGATTTCGATTGTATTTCAATTAGTTGTGCAGCCCTAATAGACAGACACACATAAATACACTGGCATTAAAATGGACACACACAGATAATTCACCAACATACATTATACACTTTCACATTGTAAGTACATAAGTACAGTCTTTTAAAATGTTCCAGTGAAATATGAGAGTGTGACTTCAGATTTTTTGGAGCTGATTCCATCTGTCTGCAGCATAGTATCTGACACCAGTGTTTCAGAGTTCAGTGTGAACAAGAGGTTCTGCTCCAGTTTAAATATTCTGTGGCCTGATATGGTAAGTGTTGTGTTTGAATGTTAGCAGAGGGCAGAGGTTACTGGGTTTTTGCAGCAGAGCTTTCTAAATAAACAATATATAATGCTGCTCCCTTCAGTTGTTAATGAGGACCATCCCACCTTTTTATATAGGGTGCAATGGTGAGTGTGAAAAGTGTCACCTGAGACGAAGCGCAGTGAGTCAAGAGGCTTCAGTGTGATGGGGGGAATCACAATCAAGAGCAGACAGAATTGTAGACTGTAAAATTGTCTTTCAACTAGCAGAAGAGAAACACGATTTGTTTCTGCACAGAAAATCCAATTTTTACCTTCATTTTGTTTGACAGGTGTTCCACGTGGGTTTTAACAGTGAGTCGTGTATCCAACCAGAGACCTAAGTATTTACAGCACACACACCCCACCACACCACACACACCACACCACACCACACACACCCCACCACACACACCCCACCACACCACACACACCCCACCACACACACCCCACCACACCACCACACACCACACCACACACCACCCCACACACCACACACACCACACCACACCACACCCACCACACCACACCACACCACCACACACACCACACACACCACACCACACCACACCCACACACACCACACCACCACACCCACCACACCACACACACCCACCCCACCACCCCACCCCACACCACACACACACCACACACCACCCCACACACACCACACGACACACACCACACCACACACACCACACCACACAACCACACCACACCACACACCACCACACCCACCACACCACACCACACACCCACCACACCACACCACACCACACCACACCACACGACACACACCACACCCACCACACCACACCACACACCACCACACCACACCCACCACACCCACCACACCACACCACACACACCACACACCACACAACCACACCACCACACACACCCCACACACCACCACACACACCACACACCACACACACCCACCACACCACACCACAACACACACACACACACCACACAACCCCACCACACCACCACACCACACACAACACACACCACACCACACACACCACACCACACACAACACACACACCACACCACACCACAACACACCACACACACCACACCACACACACCAACACACACCACACCACAACCACCACACACACCACACCACACACACACATACCACACACACCCACCACCACCCACACACACACCCACCACACCACACCACACACACACCACCCCCCCACCACCACACCACACACACCCACCACACCACACACACACAACACACCACACACACCACACCACACACACCCCCCACACCACACCACACCACAACACACCACACCACACCACACACCCACCACACCACACCACACATACCACACCACACCACACCACACACACCACCACCACACCACACACCACACCACACCACACACCCCACCACACACCACACACACCACACCCACCACACACACCACACATACCACACCACACACACAACCACACCACACCACACCACACCACCACACACACCACACCACACATACCACACCACACCACACCACACCACCACACCACAACACACACACACACCACACCACAACACACCACACCACACCACACCACACCACACACACCACCACACACACCACACCACACACACCACAACACCACACCACCACACACACACCACACACACCACACCACACACACACACCACCACCACCACACACACCCACCACACCACCACACACCACACACAACACCACACCACACCACACACCACACCACACACAACACACACACACACCACACCACACACACACACCACCACCACACACCACCACACACACACACCACAACACACACAACACACCACACCACACACACCACCACACCACACACACACCACACCACCACACCACACACCACCACAACACACCACACACCACACACCACCACCACACCACACACACCACACCCCACCACACACACACACACCACCACACACACCACCACACACACACCCACCACACCAACACACCACACACCCACCACACCACACCACCACACACACCACACACAACACCACACCACACACACACACACACCACACCACCACACCACACACACACCACACACACACCACACCACACACACCACACACACAACACACCACACACACCACACACACACAACACACACCACACACACACACCACACACACCACACCAACACACACACACACACCACACCACACCACACCACACACCACACCACACCAACCACACACACCACACCACACACCACCACCACACCACACACACACACCACACCACACCACACACCACACCACACACACACCACACCACACACACCACCACCCACCACACCACACACACACCACCACACCACCACAACACACCACACCACACACACCCCACCACACCACACACACCCACCCACCACACACACCACAACCCACCACACACACCACACACCACCACCCACACACCACACCACACACACCACACCACAACACCACACCACACCACACACAACACACACACCCCACCACACACACACACCCCACCACACCACACCACACATACCACACCACACCCACCACACACACCACACACACCACACCACACCACACACACCACCACACCCCACCACACACACCACACCCACCACACCACACACACATACCACACCACACCCACACACACCACACCCCACCACACCCACCACACACACCACACCACCACACCACACCACACACACCACACCACACCACACCACACACACCACACCACACCACACCACACACACCACACCACACCACACCCCACCACACCACACACACCACACACACCACACCACACCACACACACCCCACCACACCACACACACACCACACCACACAACCACACCACACACACCACACACACCACACACACACCCCCCCACACACCACACACACCACCACACACCACCACCCCACCACACCACCACCCCACACACCACACCACACACACCACACCACACCACACCCCACCACACCACACCACACACACACACCACACCCACACACACCACACCACAACACCACACCACACCACACCACACCACACACACCACACCACACACACCACACACACCACACACACCACACCACAACACCACACACACCACACCCCACCACACCACACACACAACACACCACACCACACCACACCACACCACACCCACCACACACACCACAACACCACACCACACACAACACCACCACACACCACACACACCCCACCACACCACACACACCACACCACACCACACCACACACACCACACCACACACACATACCACACACACCCCACCACACCACACACACCACACACACCACACCACACACACACACCCCACCCCACCACACCACACCACACCACACACACACACCACCACACCACACACACCAACCACACCACACACACCACACACCCCACCACACACCCACACCACACCACACCACACCACACCACCACAACCCACCACACCACCACACCACACCACACATACCACACCACACCACACCCACACACCACACCCACCCCCACCACACCACACCACACACACCACACCACACCACACCACACATACACACCCCACCACACCACACACACCACACCACACACCACACACACCACACCCACCACACACCACACATACCACACACACCACACACCACACCCACCACACCACACCACACATACCACACCACACCACACCCCACCACCACCCCACCCCACCACACCACACACACCACACACACCCCACCCCGCCCCGCCCCGCCCCACCACACCACACACACCACACACACCACACCACACACCACCCCCCGCCCCGCCCCGCCCCGCCCCGCCCCACCACACCACACCACACCACACACACCACACACCCCACCACACACACCACACCCCACCACACCACACACACCACACCACACACCACACCACACCACCCACACACCACACACACCACACCACACACACCACACCACACCCACCACACCACACACACCACCACACACACCACACCCCACCACACCACACACACCACACCACACACACCACACCACACCACGCCACACCACACCACACCACACCACAACACACCACACCACACCACACACACCACACCACACCACAACACACCACACCACACCACACACACCACACCACACCCACCACACCACACCACACACACCACACAACAACACACCACACACACCACCACACCACACCACACACACCACACCACACCACACACACCACACACACCACACCACACCCCACCCCACCCCACCACACCACAACACACCACACCACACCACACCACACACACCACACACACCACACACACCACACCACACACACTACACCACACCACACACACCCCACACACCACACCACACCCCACCACACATACCACACCCCACCACACCACAACACACCACACCACACCCACCACACACACCACACCA